>NC_051419.1:5775600-5777804 GCF_015228065.2 Penaeus monodon
GACAACGCTGTCACACCCTTTCATGTGCAATCACCCCGCCTTGCAGGAGCACGTGCAGCGCGTGGAGCGATGGTGGCGCAAGCTCCCCGGGCAGCGCGCGGCGCCGGGCCACGTCCTCCGCGAGACGCTCGATGCGATGACGGAGGTGAACCCGAAGTACGACCAGGACTTCCCGACGCACCTGACGCGCCTCCTGCTGAAGCTGGTGCTGCTGGACGCCGTGTTCGTCGACCGGGACTACGGGGACAAGGACCGGCGGTGCGTGGTGCCCTTCGCGTGGGAGCGGTGGTTCGCCCGCCTCGTGGCAAGGCTCGGCCCTTTCGCCCACCTTCAGGAGCTCCAGGTCTACGGGGGGATGTACCCGAGTATCCTGGCGGCCATCCTGAAGGGCGCGCCGTTCCTCACCTCGCTCCTCATCTCGCACATCAACATCACCGACGAGATCCTGCTGGTGGCCAGCCGCTTCTGCCCGCGCCTCGAGAAGCTCTACCTCCTGCACAACTACCCGTGGCAGGTCATTTCCCTGAAGGCCTTCTGCGCCGCCTTCTTCGACGGCGCCTCCAAGAGGGACTTGGTGAGGGTGATGCGAGCGGGCTGCGAGGGGAACATAAACAGAACTTTTGATTCGCTCAGAGAGGTCGACCTCGCCTACGGTGAGATAGAAGTGGCGAAGGAGTTCCACAAATTCCTCCTGTCTTTCTACCCTGACCTGACTAGCATCAGCTGCGAGTGGAGGACGAACATGTTCGAGGACGGCTACTCCAGCCATGCCTACGACGTTCTCTTCCCCATAATCTCGAAGGGGCAACAGGTCTCCCTGAAGCGCGTGTTTCTAGACGGGGTGACGCTCTACAGCACGGGGCGCGCGCGCCTGCAGCAGTTGGCGTGGAGCTCCCCGGCCGTCACGTCACTGGCGCTCGACTGCAGCACGAGAGGCAGCCCGAGGGTTTACGAGACCGCGGGAAGGCAGCTGACGGAGCTGCTGTCGGAGTGGACGCACTTCTCGGAGCTACATGCGAACGTCAGTTGCGAGGACCACGTCACGCACGCCATGCTGGCCCCTGCCTTGCGGGTTCACGGGGGGAGGCTGACGGCCCTCACCCTCGAGGCCTCCAGCCCTGGCCAGCGGCTCCACGTGGCCACCGTGTGCCTTCTCGTGCAGCTCTGCCCCGCGCTGGCGTCGCTCAGGCTGCGGGTGTGGAGCCGGAGCATGCTGGAGGCGCCGGCCACGCAGCTCTCGCCATCGCTGCCGCTGCACTGCGTCCACCTGGAGGAATTCTGTCTGCACGAAGACGGCCCCGGCGACCAGGATGACCCAGTGGCCGAGGTGGGACACCTGGCCCGCTGGACAGGGCTCATGGAGACGGTGATGACGGCCTCCCCTCTACTGACCACACTCAGCATCAGCATCTGCCGCGGCGTGGCTCCGCTGATGGACAAGTTACAGAGTGATATCCACGTCCTCCACCTGCACGTGACAGATGGCTACGAGTGGGAGCCATCGGTGGAGCAGATCTGCCAGCTGGTGAGCCGCCTGCCGCGCCTGCAACACCTGTTCTTGGAAGAGGTGTCTGGCCGCGTGTTCTGGCGAGTGCGACGTCGGTACCAGTTCACGGGGCTTCGGGTGTACTGGGGCAATCTGTACGGCTGGCCGAGGACTTGACGCGCGTCCTGGTGGCTGAAGGCGGGCATGCGGAGAACTCTTGACCGGAGAGGGAGATGCGTTAGTGCTGAAAACCTTACTGTATGGAGGTCGTGGCTGCGTTTGCAAAGTGCTTTCGGAGGCGGAGATAGTACAGTAGTGCATATTGCTCAACATTTAAGCTAGTTAACAAAAGATAGCATTGAAAATATAGACATATAACATTGGATCTGCTTCAGAATCAAACAAGCAAACAAAAAAATGGAATGTCGTAACAAAGTCCAGCGCTAGACTGATGATATTCGAAAATTGAAGATATACGTTTTATTTCCCAAAGATTGCAAATATTGCTGACGGGTTGCGAAGTTTGCAAAACGTTTATCAATATAGTTGTATATTCTCCTTTCAGAACTTGAGTCATGAACGAAACTGTAGCAAATAAAATTTTATACATTTCTATACATGCTATTAATGTCCCAAATTTCAGCTATTCATATCAGCTGAATCATTCATGGCTAATGATTTAAAGGATGCATTATTTCAGGGTTTTTTTCCTAGGTTT
>NC_051419.1:5778032-5779702 GCF_015228065.2 Penaeus monodon
ACAGACACGTACACTAGATGGAGAGCAGTGCAATGGATTTTTAAAAGCTGAAGAAAAATCTCGCAACTCCTTTATTAATGAAAGAAAACACACAATATAAAAAAAAAAATAACGTGCCATATCTTTCCTCTTGTTGTGTTTCCTTTCATCCTTGTATACACGTTGCAGTTCGCTCTTTTTTTTTTTTTGTCAAGATTTGCAACATGAGGATGTTGAATAAAAATACAATAGGGCAGAGAGGAAATGCGTAGGAGTAAAGTAGTACAAAATTAATGTTAATCAATAATGTTTTAATGTTTTCTCAATTTGGTAAAGCAATCATGTCCTTGCCCTTGGTTTTTGTGTATTTATGTGTCTGTTTGTGTATCTTTCAATCCATGCCTACCTACCTGTGTGTATTTGTGTCTGGTTTTTTTTTTCTAATCTATCTTGAGATCTGTACTAATCTGTCTGAGTGTGTCTGTGTGTATTTTTATACACGTGTGTCTATCTGTCTGTATATCTACTGTGTTAATCTGTGTTTATCATTTTTTTTATCTCTGTATTTATCTCTCACTCTACTCGTTTATCAAAATGATAAAAGTTTGCTCCACAAACAAGGCCGAGTACACAGGGAAACAACCTAAGGAAAGAGGCTTTTGGTTAAGAAGATTTCAAGGACTTAAAAGAAAAAAAAGGGATTTATCAAGGACTTTTTATCTTCAAGTCACACATGAAGAACTCCTCTGCTTTTTTCTTCTTTTCTTCTGGGATGGCAAATAAACTCTGGCGCTTTTTATTTTAGAACTTTCTTTATTAGAAAATGTAGGTTAACATGAATGCAATTCACATTATGATAGGGGGACAAGTACAGTACAATACAGTGACAGGGCGATGACAAAAAACTGCATTGTCAGTAAAGGTTCGCTGAAGAGAAAAAAAGGAAAACGTTTCGAAACGTTTTCTGTGGATTTTTACAGTAAATATGATTATACGAGAGATAGCTCCATGCCCTGGAATGTTAGAGGGGGAATACTGTCAATCTCTTAATCTAGTAAAAGAAACAAAAACACATTTTATACACATTTATATAAAACCGCATGCAGTACCCTGTTGAAGTTTTCTCCTGCGTGACAAACCGATCTGAAACACATACATCATTTCTCGGCGAATGGAAATGTGGAAATAGGCATTAGTTACTATTACAACCCAAATCATTTATTAAATAGGTAAAAAAAAATCACTCAATTTAGCCTTTTATTATGCAAATCCATACCAAACAGACTTTGAAAATCACTGGCATTACATTAATCTTTAAAAATCTTTTTAAGTAACCTGAGCATCGAATTCAATACCTAAATGCAATCGCTAACCAGCATATACAGGATACTGCAATACGTAAAAAAAAAAAAAAAACTTCAGGACACACTAAAATAAATACTAACCATAAGTCTCATCTCTATCAGTACTTGAAGAGAAATATATTTTAAAAGAAGTATCAGGTTATTAGTACTACTGCTAACTATTGTTAAGTATAACACTGCAGCGACTTGCTTAGTATGGGTATTGTGATATGTGAAGGAAGATGATGAATCTGGTCGAGTATTTGATGAAGTGTTCGACCTCATCGTAGGACACAGCCTCCACAACCATCCTGGAACGTACAGAGAATATTCGCTGTGACAGGGAGG
>NC_051419.1:5780193-5780305 GCF_015228065.2 Penaeus monodon
TTGTGTTTCTAAATTACCCCATGTGTGCAGTGCGGCCTTTTATCACGAGTCAGCAAGATTGCGAGACGAATATAGGAATATAGTACCACTGCACCATGAAACACAGTAACCA
>NC_051419.1:5780354-5780684 GCF_015228065.2 Penaeus monodon
CCTGGGGGGGGGAGGGTATATCAGTCACAGGGCAATAAACAAACCGATTTGGGGGCCTTGGCTACGCACTGAATATCTTATTGATTTTGGGGTCATTTATTTTACGTAACTTTTCACATCTCAGGCCTTCAACGACGCGGGATACTGACCTGTACTCTCGACCTGCCGCAAGAGGATCCAGTGTACTCAGTATACCTTTGCCACTCTCCAAGCGAATTCTGAAGGCGACACCTGTGGAAAAGAGTTAGTTACACTGATTAACGAAACCTTTAATATAATAAATGCTTATTACAAAAGTAAAATCTCCAATTTATATCAATCTTAACACGG
>NC_051419.1:5780984-5781333 GCF_015228065.2 Penaeus monodon
TAAGTAAATAAATAAGCGCCCATATCACGACCATTCATCACCCCATACCTGTTTCGTTCTCGATAATACTGAACAGCGTCTGTGGGACGAGGCTGCCATGCTGGTCGTAGGCCATGAGACGCACGAGATCCTGGTAGGCCTGTATTCCGGCTGGGAGAGATGCCGTCTTGAATGCCAGGATGTGGGCATACGTCACGCCGGGGGGGCAGTTGTTCTTACCCCACCGGCAGTCCAGGATGCACGAGCTGTAAACACGGTAATTGGGGCTTTGAATCAATGCTTTTTTTTTTTTGCTTCGAATCGATGTTTTCTTTGTTCCGGATCAATGCCTTTTCTGCTTCGAATCTAC
>NC_051419.1:5781408-5781776 GCF_015228065.2 Penaeus monodon
ACTTTGAATCATGTTTCGAACATGAAACCAGGCCAATTCTCCATTCGCATCACGATCACCAAGTTAAATTACAACCTCATATATCCATAACCTCACAACCTAACGATATTATCCGAATCAATTTTTAAGTATAACGCAACTATAAAACTACAAGGAAATACGGTTCGAATCAAACATCAAAAGCCCGTACCCTGTGGCTGGGTCTCTCTGGTATTCGGGCGGGCAGGGCGCGGACACGCACTTGTACGACCCCCGGAGATTGAAGCAGAGTTGGTCCCTGCCACACTGCACGTCCTGCTCGCGGCACTCGTTGATATCTGGGGGGGGGGGGGATGGTGATGAGAGACGCTACCGTGTTGATGTAGTGG
>NC_051419.1:5781920-5782414 GCF_015228065.2 Penaeus monodon
CCTTTTTTTTTTTTTACTGAACTGGTTTACTAAAAGAGTAGAAATCGATATAGGTCGAATATTTGTCTATCTTTCAATATACCTACTTGAGTGTACTGGATTTATTCTACCGATTGTCGAGGATCTGCAAACAACAAGTATGTAAAGTGTGACTCTACTGATGATTCCGTTTTACGCCGAAGGACTCCCCCTCGAGATATAAAAAAATCGCCTACAGGATTCTGGTTTAACAATACCACCCTTGCTCCTTTTTTTTAATAAAATACTAATTATCATTATCCCTGAGGCGTCTTTATCACTTCTCTTCGACTTAACACGCATGTTTTGCAAACTGTACTTACCGCCACACTCTCCTTTGTGCATATTTGACTCACCGCGGGTCTGCAATAACCGTCGCAAGTCTGCCCTTTTCTCTGTTCGACTTACCGCACTTTTTTGCGTGTGTACTTCCCATCACGAGTTCTTCCATCTCCTTCTTTTTGACTTACCGCACA
>NC_051419.1:5782437-5783280 GCF_015228065.2 Penaeus monodon
GGCATTAGGCAATTTCCATAGCAAGTTCTTTCACTTATATCTTTCTGACTTACGGCACACTTCTGCATTCTCTACTGCCTTCGCAAGGGCTTTCACTAATTTGATTTTGACTTGCCACATGCCTTTCCATCCTCTACTTACCATGATATATTCTCTCACTTACCTCTCTTTGCTTCTGGTACTTGCTATCACATATCTTTATTTCTGTTTGACTTTCTGCACTTCTTAGCATTTTTTTTTTTTTTTACTTACGACACACTTTTTGCATTTATACTCACCACCGCATTGTTTCCTGACTTACTGCACACTTTTGCATTTTGTAATTATCAACAAAAAATTCTCCAACTTATTATTTTTTTTTTTGCGACTTACCGCACTTCTTTGCAATCTGTTTTCTCCCCATCGTTACAAGCTCTTCTGTTAACAGTGAAATGACACCCAGTTTTGACTTATCGCATACTTTTGCACTCCCTACTTACCATCGCAAATTCTTCCACTTATTTCTTATTAACTTACCATACCCTTACACCCTGTTCTTACCATCACACGTTCTTCTTTTTACATTGGGTTGGTATCCCGGTTAATTCCTTAATTAATTAACAGTTCTTCTGTTTATATTGGGTCGGCATCGCGGTTAATTCTCTCCCTTATTTCTTACTGCCTTACCGTACCTTACATTCTGTTCTTACCGTCACACGTTCTTCTGTTTGCATTGAGTCGATACCCCGGAGGACACAAACACATGAAACTCCCGATGGTATTCTCGCACCGGTGTTGACATCTGTCCGGCAGCGTGCATTCGTTGACGTCTAGAAAAAAAAATGTTATTTTACTCGAGTTTAA
>NC_051419.1:5783349-5783762 GCF_015228065.2 Penaeus monodon
AGGGAATTCGAACACTAATATGATTGTGAGTAAATGGCATGACATGCTTGAAAAGTTTGTCAGATGCAGGAGTTTCGTGTCATTCATTCATGAATGGAAATAAAATAGATGATACATTTACTTTCGTGTTTCAATTTCTTTTCATAATTCCATTAACTGTCCAGTTTATTTATTAATCTGTAGCGGAGAAGAAAAACGACGCTTGCTGGTTACGTTATGGCATTACGTTAAATGTTCAAACAGGATGAAGCTGTTAGTCAAAAAGCCAGTTATTAACCTTGTTATTAACATTGTTCATCAACATTTAAACATCCATACTTTACGTTCTTCGTTAATGATTTCAACAACGGCATTTTGATTACTGCTTCGTAGTTGCAAACTTGCTCGCATAAAAAATAATAAAGTCCATTGTG
>NC_051419.1:5783864-5784107 GCF_015228065.2 Penaeus monodon
CCTCTACACTCACAACCACATTACCTCGACACTCATCGTCCTCGAGCTCAAATCCCTCCCGACAGCGCCTTCGGCTGTAGATGGAGTGCAGGAGGCGTTCCTGGAATTCGGAGGTCGGATAGCCCGGCGCGGGGCGGAGTCTCGTTCGACGCGGCGGGAGGGCGACCCGACCGGCGGCCTCCTCCTCCTCCAGGTACTGAAGCCCTGCAATGCGTGTTTTAGAACTGACTTTTGCGTCTTCGA
>NC_051419.1:5784131-5784747 GCF_015228065.2 Penaeus monodon
GAGGGGGGAGGAGTATTGAAAATTCTTTGAGTTGGGGGGGGAGGGGGGGGAGTATTTAAAAAAAAAAGGTGTATGTCGTCTGGTGTGAATATTAAGGGTTCAAAAATTGATTTGATTTTTTTTTTCTTATTTCAAATAGAATATCGCATATATATTCATTTCGCATTTTATTTCAGTGAATCTAAAAAAAAACACAAAAAAAGGGCTTCAGTACCATGGAGTCAAGAACCTAACTGTTCCACTTAACATCTTCCTTCCCCTTTTAAAATCACAACAAAACCATTAAAACCTCTATCGCAGAATCTACATTTCTTTTTTTTTCTTCAATTCCATAAACAAGATCCTTCTAAGAACTAAACCCCAAGACGTTTATACAACAGAAGGAGCTCGTCATATCGCACCAACGCAGGATTTCCCGTCGGGCAGCCGCTGTTCACCAGGACCGCAAATACACTCGTACGTTCCCCGGAGGTTGTGGCACTGGTACTTGCACGGAGGGGGGGAGGCCAGGCACTCATTCACATCTACGCCACACAATGACAGCTTAATATCGTGAAGATAATGAGGGGGGACTTTTATGAAGTGGGAACTGATGGTGAGTAGGATGAGGATGAGG
>NC_051419.1:5784877-5785787 GCF_015228065.2 Penaeus monodon
ACATGGAGGTCCACCATAACATGTCTTGTGTCTGTTGGTTTGGGTTTTTATTATGATATATCTGTATTTTATTTCTCTACTTCCTCCCTTCACTCAATTTTAGCAAGGAGAATACATCATGAGGGTAATTTGACTGCATATGAATGAAGAGTAACAAATACTTTAAGAGACTATGGTGATTTGCATTCAAAGTAGCATGAGGCTTACTTTGCTGTATTCAACCGTAAATCTGAAAGTAAATATCAGGCATACTATAGCAATAAAACTTCTCAATCCTCATGATACTGATGGTGGAGATTGTTCAAATGTTCAAAACGCCAATAATGAGACATGCAACATATCTATATAAAAGCGTGTATCCGGAATTCAGTAATATTTTTCACATCTATAAAAAAACAGTTGATATACATTAATATAAAACATGTAATATGCAATATATTACAGATAACATGCCAAATATAACAGATAACGTACAAATATAATATACCATATATAACAGATATAATAGTATACGTTCTGTATGGAAGCTCCTAGTCACTGTACACTCAATTCCGAAATGCATGAGTTCCAAGAAGTTCAAAAAATTATCTACACACATATTTCACATCGTTTTGCAACATCCACATGCTTGCACGTTGGGAAAAAAAAATCAAAACCCCACGGACCTAAACAGGGCTGCCCTGGTCCTGACGAGCTGAATCCCCTCGGACAAGTGCAGTGGTAAGAACCCCAAGTGTTTGAGCAGGTCTGGGTGAAGTGACATCCAGAGATCTGCTCTGCACACTCGTCTATGTCTGGAAAGGAAAAAATTATCTCTGATTTATAGCCCGATGTGTCTGTGATCAATATCATGTTGAAGGGACACCCTGATATTCAGATTTGAATGATCAGTCTGGAACGGGAATATTGA
>NC_051419.1:5785973-5786309 GCF_015228065.2 Penaeus monodon
AAAGAATTATAAAATTATAATTACATATAGGTAATATGAATGACGTAGAATGGATAACACGTATTATTCAAATTAGAAACACCAGTGAACAAAACATGAAACGGAAAATATAAATGGATAATCGATACCATGTTGAAGGATTTTCCTGAAGAAAATATGGAACGGAAGACATATATGATATTTAGGTAATCTACCTGATATACAAATTCGAAACACTAATAAACAAGTATTAATAAAAATATTCCCCACATCGGGAAAAAAAGAAAGCTAACTCACCCACGAGTATTCCCTTAAAAAATCTAGAATCTTTCTCCAGAAGACTTCACAACTTAAATT
>NC_051419.1:5786338-5787015 GCF_015228065.2 Penaeus monodon
GCATAACTTTTAAAAAATCTAAAACACAACACACACCTTTACACGTGCCGTTGTCTGCGTTCGTGAGGCCATTTGGACAGTGTGTTATGCAAATGTAAGATCCCTCTGTGTTTCGACACTCTTGCTCCTCCAGACAGTCGTGTTGATACGTTGCACATTCGTTAATATCTGGAACGAGGAGAGAATTCATTCATAATAACTTTGGGTTTTCGCTAATGTTTGAAATATCATTAACTAATCAACTACGTACAAATTTACTGTTCACTGATTCGCATCTTAGACAAAATCATAATCACGTGTAGTAAATTCACTTACAAAACTATCGAAAAACCAACATAAAGTAAGAAATTAAGTCAACAAATCATTAATTCACACATTGTATATTCAAAACTACCAGAAAATCTCAACAAAGAGACTATGTAAACAAAATCATTAATACACGCGTAGTAAATTCACTTCCAAATCTACCTGATGCACTAAAAGGTTATCGGGAGGGAACTTACCTTTACAGCGACCATTGGGCAAGAGCATGTGACCTTCGGGGCAAGAACACCTGAAAGAACCCACGGTATTTTCACAGCCATGGGTACACGGGGATCGGAATTGTGAACACTCGTCGATGTCTGTTGGAGAGGCAGAGAACTGTAGTTGGATCTCTCTCTGGTATTTGGCTTCTG
>NC_051419.1:5787200-5790105 GCF_015228065.2 Penaeus monodon
GTGCTCATCTACATGTTAATGCCTCTCTGTTAACTCAACATCCCGCAATCAATCTTCCTTTTCTACATATCTTACACCCATGACTCAATCAATCATGTATCTGCACTTCTAAGTACCATACTCTACACACTTAGAAATGTCCTCATCTAACTACACTCTTCAATTAAGTGTAACATATCGTCTACACCCTTCGTAATATCCTCACATATTCCACACTTCTCTATGTCAAGTATAACACATAATCCTCATGTATCCACACTTGTAAGTAAACACATACTCTACACCCTTTGTAAAGTCCTCACGTACCCACACTCTTAAGTATAACACAAAAACTACGCCTTTAGTCATATCCTCGCATATCCACACTTCTAAGTAAAGTAAACTCATAATCTAGGCTCTTAGAAATATCATGTAAGTAAAGTAAGCACATAACCCTTACGTATTCACACTTCTCAGTAAACACAAAATCTACGCCTCAAGCAATGTCCTCACGTATCCGTGTATCCACACTTCTCTAAGTTAAGTATAACACACAATTAAAAGTCCAATCACGCCCACACGCCCTTACCGACGCAGCGACTCTGGCCCACGAGCCTGAATCCCCTTCTGCAGTCACACCTATATCCCCCGATGAGGTTGAGGCACGTCTGGTCACACACTCCTGGCGTCTCTGTGCATTCGTTTATGTCTGGCGAGAGGAATGGGAGATGGTGTATTCCTTGAGTGTTTATAGTGCTCGTTTTTTATGAGTTTTCAGAAAGGTAGAAATGTGTGTTTGTTGAACTTGTATCTATAACTGGGAGTTTGAAAAAGGCAGAAAATATTGTGTTTTTATATCTATACAAGGGAGTTTAAAAAGGACAGAAATTGGTATGCTTCACATCTACATAGGGAAGCTTAAAATGAGATAGAACTTGGCGTATCTCTTAAGAGTTATAAATGCCCATATCTATATAAAGGAGTTTCATAAGATAACAAAAATTGGTGTATTTCTGAGGATTTGTAGAACTCATATTTGCATAAGGGGGTCTAAGAAAAGGCAGAAATTGGTATGTCGCAGAAATTGGTATGTCGCAGAAATTGGTATGTCACAGAAATCGGTATGTCTTGAGGGTTGTAGAACTCATATTTATATAAGGGGGTCAACAAAAAATGTCAAGTAGTGTTGGGACGAAATTTTAAAGAGAGGAAGTAATATTGTTTTCTCAAATTATAGGTGCATATCGAATTCTCCCTACATGCAAATAACCCACACTGGCAAGGCACTGAATCCGGGTTCAATTCCTCGCCACGGAGGGTTACTTATGCATGTAAATATATTTGCTGCACTATCACACTATAAATAAGTACTTATATGCTACAGATTCAGACGTAAAATGCACAGTATAAAACAGCCAGAACATCATTACCTTCACACGATGTACCCGAGGCAGTCCTTTTGAGTCCAGGCCGGCAGTTATATGTGCAGGTGTAAGAGCCTGGGGTGTTAGCGCAGTTCTCAAGCGGCCCACACACACCGGCCATTGAACACTCGTCTACGTCTGTGTCGAGAGGGAATGAACGCTTTTGAACTATTTGGTGAATATACGATACTGTTGTGTGCATGTGCTGAATCATTAGCATGTATGAGCTAGAGATTGGTTGCTATAGACATTTTACATTTATGGTCTACAGAACAGGATCGTCGCTAAAAAATGTTATTTAATTTCAAGTCTGAACATATAAAATATACCTCGCTGATCCATCAGACCTAAAACATCTAAAATATATCGATAGCGTAGTGTATTTCTACTCATTATCCCACGACAAGTAAACACATAACCCTCTCTTATCTAGGGACCTTGACACGTGTATCCATCGGGGCCCAGCGTGTAGCCAAGGTTGCAGTCGCAGGAATAGCTCCCGACGGTGTTGGTGCAGCCGTGGGAACAGCGGCTCGTGGATGCCAGGCACTCGTCGTTGTCGCGGCAGTAAGGGCCTGACGAGTCGAGGGTGAAGCCGGAGGGACAAGTGCCACTGTTCAACGCCGGAGAGATGGAGGCTGACACGACCACGTCCAACTCGGCCTGGCTCGTTCTGAGGGAGACGCAGACGGTGCAGTTTGGGGGAAACAACTTCGGGATTTATAAACAAAGACGGTTTAGAACTCCATTCACTCCGTGCTTTCTCCGAGGGGAATACATCTCTCATATTATGCGGGCGAGTAAAAAAAAAATGAATCCCACTCAAGAAAAAATACGTACCCATCGAACCAACAGATCGAAGCAAACGAGACATCAAACCATCATACCTTTACACCCTTTCAACTCGAAACGATAGTCAACGTAACTAAATCACCTAAGACCCTCCCTACCTGTACGCAGACCCCAGACCGGCAGCATGAAGGGTCTGCACGAGGTACGGCTGCTTCCCGAGCTCAGCGTCGTACGAAATAGTCTGGTTCCAGGCGTAGGGGAGGTGGTAGCCGTCCAGGGTGAAGGTGCGGGTCGAAGTAGCGAAGACTGAAGCACCGCCAGTCTGAACGTAGTCCTCTGAGAATGAAGGGAAGTAAGGAAGGGATTTGGTACTCCATCTTATAAAGAGAAATATAAGGCGTTAAAGATGCCTTGGTAATCTTGAGTAGGATACAATTATGTGTGGTTGAGATGGCTGGGAGGCGGAAACACTAATCTTTTGGGATTTGAGATGCGTTGATTACTTATGAGAAATGGATTTATTTCATTTAGTTTGCAGAAGAACCCACGTTTATGGTCAATGTAAATTTGATATATGTTGTGATGGCCTAACGCCAGCCACGTGTAAAAAAGTTATACCCCATACTATTTGCTTTGATGTTTCATGTGGTAAATTGATGAGCATATCTATAAATGATATGCTCTATCTTCGGCTATAGAAGACATACGAA
>NC_051419.1:5790405-5790657 GCF_015228065.2 Penaeus monodon
CATCATCCTGCCTCGTGAATCATACCATTGTAAGGCTGGAGAGTGATAAGGGAGCCCGGAGGCAGATAAGGCACGTGTCCTGTCAGCTGGACGTCCACTAGCAGGGCCCCGTTGGCGTCCACCCCCCTTACCACGTGAGTCATGTCCACGGTCTCACCTGAGGGAAAGAACAACCGGATTTATGGCTTGCTGTCTTTGGAGTGAAATAAAAGTGCTTATGTTTCTCGTATTTTGTGTTGTGTTGATGTGGTG
>NC_051419.1:5790731-5791235 GCF_015228065.2 Penaeus monodon
GGGATCAAGGATTTATGATTCGCTGTCTCTGGAGGGAAAAAGGAGTGCTTTTTTTCTCTCGTAATGGGGACTCTGTTTGACTTGTGTTATATATATGATAAAAAGATGATTAACATAAATGATACCGATAATGATGAAAGTGACGATACTAAAGAGATCATTAATGAGAATGAATGACGATGAAAACAATAATAAAAACGATGATAACAAGGAACAATTACTGTCTGTCTGACAGTCTTAGAAGAGATATAAGATCACATACATGTAATTACGCACTCATTACCTCCACATACACGCAAAACAGAGCTCTGACCTGTGGCGAAAGCTACGTGCGCCTCCCTCCTGAAGAAGCCCTTGGTGAGCGAGTGTCCGTTGGCGGCGCCGTTGACCTCATACGCCGACGTCCAGTACACGGGGGACGCCACAGCCAGCAGCGGGGTCAACCAGGTGGCCTGCAGACGAGCGAGGTCATTTGTGTGCTATTTGGACAGGGTTTAGGCGACA
>NC_051419.1:5791659-5792640 GCF_015228065.2 Penaeus monodon
TAACTCACATTTTTTGGAGTAAGGAAACTGACGATGACTTACAGGTTTTGGAACAACGGAATTGAGCGGGACTTACATGAGAAATGGCCACGACTTACATTTCAAGCAACAAGGGAACTGCCCATAACACACATCTTGAAACAAGGGAACTGCCGACGACTCACATGTTTTGGAATGAGGGGACTGACTCTGGTGGTGACGGTGCGCTGCATGCCCAGGGTACTGACGTTCGAGACCAAGGAAACGATGCCCAGGTCCTCCCCGTTCAGCTCGCCGATCACCGTGCCCATGGCGAGCGTGGGCTGGACCTCGCACGTGTCGCCCTCGCAGCTGGAGGTCTAAAAGAGAGAGGGTGGAGGTGGAGGGCAAGGTTGGGGGGGGGGATGTTGGAGGAGTTCTGGGGAGTTCTGGGGGGATTGTTGAGAGAATGGTGGGTGAGATGGTGGAGAGTGTTGGGGGAGTATTGGGAGATTGTTGGGGGAATGTTGGGGAGTTTTGGGGGGTTGTTGACAGAATGATGGGGAGATGTTGGGATTGTTGGGGGTGTTGGAGGAATGATGGGGATTGTTGGGGTGTTGGAAAAGTGTTCAGGGGAATGTTGGGAAAAGTTGGAGATTGCCGGGAGTGTTGGAGGAATAATGGGGATTGTTGGCGAATATTGGGGGAAGTTGGAGATTGTAGAGGTAGTGTTGGGGTTGTTGGGGAATATTGGAGATTGTTGGGAGATGATGGAGTGTTGGGGAATGTTGGGGATTGTTGGGGAGTTTGTGGGATTGTTGAGTGGAATATTGGGTGAATGATGGAGGTATGTTGGTAGAATGTTGGAGAATGATGGGATTGTTGGAGTGTTGGGGATTGTTGGGGAGATGATAGGAGTGCTGGGGAATGTAGGAGATTGTTGAGGGATGATGGGGACTGTCGGGGAATGTTGGAGATTGTTGGGGTGTGTTGGCGAAATGTTGGGGGTAATGTTAGGTAAGT
>NC_051419.1:5792930-5793114 GCF_015228065.2 Penaeus monodon
TTTTTTTACAATAATCCAATATATGTGTAAACGAAACTGAAATAAAAAAATACGTAAATAAATCATGAATATAAACATCAGAAAAACAACTTGATAGGATAAGAAAATAAATAAATAAAAAGTTAAAGGCCTTTGTTTAATGAATTACGAAAATACCGTATTATCATAATCTTCTCTGGCGTTG
>NC_051419.1:5793449-5794183 GCF_015228065.2 Penaeus monodon
AATCCCACGACCCAACCTCCAAAAGGTCACCATCTCTGCCATAAGGTCGTTCCCTAAAAGCACTGACCTCGCGTTCCTCTCCTACACACGGGGCGCCGCCGAACCCAGGGTAAGGGTTGTTGCAAAGTCGTGACCTGACCCTCATTCCGAGGCCACAGGTCATGCTGCACGGTGACCACTCGCTCCACGAACCCCACCCGCCGTTCACTGAGGAGGAACAAGGTCATAATCTCAGTGAAAGGCAGTATAGGGGGTCGTTCAGTGCCGGGGAGACGGGATTGCAGTGAAAAGCAATGTAAGTACCGTTCACTGCCGAGGGAAAGGGATATAGGTTTCAATAAATAACAATATAAGTCATTCAGTGCCGTTCACAGCACCGAAACATCGAAATGAGTTTCAGTGAAATACAATATAGGGGTCGTTCTGTCTCGTTAAGTGTGAAGAAACGGGAGTTACAGTGAAAAGTTACAGTGAAAAGAAATATAAGGGCCATTCACATAGGAAAAACAGGGAGATGGTTTCAGTGAAAAACAGAGGTCGTTCACTGCCGCTCACGGGAGATGGGTTTCACTGAAAAAAACAAAGTAGTGCCATTCAGTGCCGTTCACTGCGGAGGATCAGGGGGGTGGATTTCAGTGAAAAGCAAAAGTAAGTGCCACAAACTCTGCGTAATATGTACTGTGGTTGTTGTATTTGTAAATGTACAAATACAATTTAAAGCGTCCTTGTTTAGT
>NC_051419.1:5794812-5795050 GCF_015228065.2 Penaeus monodon
GCCCCGAGAACAATCGACGAATCCTTAGAACCCCCCCCCCCAGGACGCACCGGGGCACTTGAGCGTGTTGCAAGCCTCCGAGTCGGTGTCCGGCCCCGTGCACGCCCGCCCCCCCTGCGACGGGCCCGGGTTGTCGCACGTGCGGAACCGCCTCCTCTGGCCGCCGCCGCAGGTCGCCGTGCACGACCCCCACGACGACCACGACGACCAGCCGCCTGCGGGGGGAAGAGAGGGTCAG
>NC_051419.1:5795245-5795419 GCF_015228065.2 Penaeus monodon
AGACGTCAGGGTGAGGGAGACCGAGAGGGAGATTGTCATTTGGGATGAGTGAGGGAGGAGGGAAGGGGGAGGAGGGTAGAGAGTCGTCTGAGGAAGGGGAGGGGGGGAGTTCGCTGAAGGATGGTAGGGGGTTGGGGGGGTCGAAGGGAGGGGAGGGAGAGGGGGGTGTCTGCG
>NC_051419.1:5795458-5795712 GCF_015228065.2 Penaeus monodon
GAGTTATGGCAAAGTGGGTTATAAGTGGTTCGGTTTTAAGGCCTTATTTTGAATTAGTTCTACGCCCGTAAAATACGGCTTTAAATAGATCAGTTAATGGAGCGACAGAGGAATTTATATCATCATTCTGAGAGAGACTATAAAATGGTAAATTTAGTGCCTTATATTACATCTTAAAGATACTTCAAAACTAATATGAGAAACTTTTTGGATCTATATGATCACAATCACAATCACAAAGTGTAGTAGTAGGC
>NC_051419.1:5796122-5796194 GCF_015228065.2 Penaeus monodon
GCCTACTACTACACTTTCATTCATTCACTTATCGATAACTTGGTCTTATAATTCTGTTAGTTTATTCACCCA
>NC_051419.1:5796540-5796670 GCF_015228065.2 Penaeus monodon
ACTCCCTCGTTGACCTTCCCTCCCTCCCTGATCCGCACCATTGACGGGGCACATGTCCAAGTTGCAGTAGTCCTCGAGGGTGTCTGAGCCGGGGCAGTATCGGCCGCCGTTGGAGGGCGGAGGGTCATCG
>NC_051419.1:5796739-5797933 GCF_015228065.2 Penaeus monodon
CCCCAGTTGCCGTCCAGCTGTTCGCGAGAGGGCGTTAGCGGATAGTTAGGGATTCCGATTTGAAACGAAAAGAAAGTTTATTTACATATGAGGGCTGTGGGTCGATTTACGTGTCTTTCCTTTTTTTTTCTGTGGGTGGTTGGTAGATTTTTTTTTTGAAAATTGGAAATAAATACACAGAAACAAATGAAAGGAAGGAAGGAAGAAAATTAGACTATATTGATGAACCTACTTGTCGTTTAGACATTGGTTGAGTGGTTACGAATTATTAAAAAGAAAAATTGCAAAAGATTCAGAAAATAATGATGTTTACAAAAGTTTATTTCATTTAATAATGATCTTTTATATTTAACTGGGTTTTGATTTTAGAGTTATACATTATCTTATAGCTAGTTATATATTTTCCGAGCGGTCAAGGTTGATGTTAGTCAATTGAAACACACTGGAATCATCTGCTAATAAAAAAATAATTTACCTCTCAAGACAAAGCTAAATCCATTGATATATATAACCACAAAAGAACAAAATATGACATTTTCAAATAAACTACCTGTCACACATTCACCCGCCACAACCAAACACACAATAACAATTTCAACCAAAACAACTGGTCATACAGCCACCACATCCAAAGTGCTAGCCATACACCCAGGTACCACAACCACATAACAAGCGATAACTATTCAACCAAGACAGATTCCCATTCACACAGCCACCCAGCACAACCAAACTGCCATTCACACAGCCACCCACCACAACCAAACTGCCATTCACACAGCCACCCAGCACAACCAAACTGCCATTCACACAGCAACCCACCACAACCAAATTGCCAGTCACACAGCCACCCACCACAACCAAACTGCCAGTCACACAGCCACCCACCACAACCAAACTGCCATTCACACAGCCACCCACCACAACCAAACAAGCAATAACCATTTCCACCAGGATAAAATCCCCAGCCATGAGAACCAGGCCCCACACCCTACCAGACAGGGCGGGTTGGAGCACGGCGTGACCTCGAGGCCGTCCCCCTGGCAGTGCGCCCCCCCGGCAGCAGGAGGAGGCGAGTCGCAGAGACGCGTTCGCTGACGGAGGCCCTGGCCGCAGGTGGCGCTGCAGTCGGACCACGGCGTCCACTCGCCCCACCCTCCGGAGACTGGCGGGGGAGAAGGGGGTTAGTTGTTTGCC
>NC_051419.1:5798276-5798461 GCF_015228065.2 Penaeus monodon
GGAGATTGGCATGTTGAAAAAGAGGGGGAGGTCAGTTTTTGTTGTTGTTTGTGAGCGTGGGAAGCAGGGAGAGAGGGAGGTGGATATGAGTAATTCTTTATACTGATTCTGGATATATATGTATAAGAATATCGGTAATACAATTGTTCACTGCGTATCAACAAAAATCAAATTAATTTTCTCCA
>NC_051419.1:5798568-5800568 GCF_015228065.2 Penaeus monodon
CATAACACAACCATGGACTCTTACTTCTTAAAACAGAACCCTATGACTCCCACCCTATGCACCCTAATCTAAAAACACAAACAACAGGAACCCAAGGAGAGGACAAAAGGGGACAGACCTGGACAGTCCCTCAGGGAACAGGGCTCCTCCTCGGCGGCGTTTCCCTCGCAAGGACGACCACCATACAGGGGAGCGGGGGCCGAGCAGTACCTCGTCCTCACTCGGACGCCCGAACCACACGTCACGCTAAGGGGAATGACGTAACTTTGTAATTCGTGTGTTTAAGTTTCTTGTTGATATTGGGTCGTGGAATTCGGTGAGTGAGGTGTTAGATTGGGAAATGGATATTTGGTTAAATTGAGAGGTAAATGCTGGAATGGCTGACAGGTAAATGGGTGTTCTTGGGTGTTTGGATGAACTGATGGATGAATGGAATGTAGGAAAGGTTGATTGGTTAAAGGATGTTTGGATAAATTGGCGGTTATGTAGAATGGATGAACGGTAGATGGATATTTGGATAAATTGATGGGTGAATGGAATGTTGGAATCGTTGATTGGTAGAGAGAAGTTTGGATAAATTGATGGGTAGGTGGAATGTAAGAATGGTAGATGGATATTTATATAAATATATTGGTGAATGGAATGCTGGAATGGTATGTATATGATATATGTAACTAAGGGTAAATAGGAACACGAGATGATTTCATCTTATGATTACAGATCCATTTTTGAAAGTTTCATTCGTTGGGGAAAATTACGAAAAGTCCAGCATCAAGATCTGATCCTTCTATTTCTAAAAAAAAATATGCGCAGTTGCAATAAGTCATCCCCAATTGACTTTTTTCCCATTGCAACCTCACCTGCACTCGCCCCAAGGATCCCACGGTGACCAGTTACCATCCAGCGGGCACGGCTGAGGTCGGACAGGGTCGGGTATGGGCCTCGTCCCCAGGGCAAGGGGCGCCTCCGTGTCGTGGGGCGGGGGCATTGCACAGCCGGCGCCTCGTCTGCTGGCCGGGTCCGCAAGACACGCTGCACGAAGTCCAAGGGCCCCACGATGACCACATGCCCGACACTGAGAGAGATATTTAAATGTCAGTATTAAGGAATTCCGTTTATGGCACAGGCGACACGGTAGACAATGATGAGAGATAATATTAAGGAATTCCGTTTATGGCACGATAGACAATGATGAGAGATAGTATTAAGGAATTTATGCCATGGACGACAAGGAAATCAGCATATGATAACACGGTAGACAATGAGATATATACATATAATGCAAATATTAAGGAATTCCGTTCTGGCATTATCGCTGAGAGAGATAATCCCAATATTTAAGGAATTCGTATTCTGGAATAGACGACACGAAAATAAACCTTACTAAGATGAATTTAAAAAAAAAAACGTGACGTACCTTTGACGCTGAGGTCAGCTTTGGCGAGGTCCTCTCCTAGTTCGTTGTAAGCTTGGCAGATCACGTGGCCTTCGTCCTCGATCTGGGCCGCTATAAGCTACAAGGATAAAGTCGTCAAAACGTGATATTGTACGTTTCATTGTGTTTTCCAAAGCACTCGCGCTTGAAATCGGAAAAAAAAACGCGCATAACCATTTTTATAAATTCGTAAAAAGAAAAAAAGAAAACAACGCTTTACTGCAAACTCCCGTTTTCATAAGTTGTATAATAATAATATAATTAAACATAAATGCAATTAATCATGATAATCATCCCCCAAAAGCTCTCCCGTCTGCGCCCAAGAACCGACCTGCAGGGACCCGTTGGTGAGGCGGATGTACCTGGCGTGCATCTCCCCTGGACTCACACTCCACTGAATCTCGGGGAGCGGCGACCCCTCCGCCTCGCAGTCGAAGACGACGGTGCCCCCCACTTCCACCACTGGGTATGGGGGATAAATTGATGGGTAAGTGGAATGGTGGAGTGGGTGATGGATGTTTGGATAAACTGGTAGGGAAGTGGAGTGTTAGTATGGTACACGCAT
>NC_051419.1:5800927-5801681 GCF_015228065.2 Penaeus monodon
ATACTGTTTGTTTGGCCGTTTGCTAAGAAAACGCATTCAGTTATGCAATATGCCAATCCAACATTCCATGAGAGAAACACGACGGTGTCACCCAATTCCACAATTGTTCAAAGGAAGAAATTCATGTGTCACCTGATGCTGAATTGAATGAAATTGAATGGTGAGTAAAGATTAAGACAGAAAGTTAAGTACAGCGTGAAGGGTGGCGAGAGAGGAACGAATACTGGCCTTCATATAAGTCGATTATGAACAAAAGTGAAAGACAGCTATTTATGACCGTTTGTTTTAGATACATGTTTTGCATATTAATGAAAACTGAAAAGAAATTCTCAATGACGAATGTTTTACGATATGACAAAGGAACACAAGTGATTATAAGTCAAGTAAATCTGCATATACGTGAATATATGTGTATTACCTGCATCGACAAGCCTATATAACTGACAGATTCACATCAACAGACGAAATCAGAATATATATACACATATCTGTTTTAATAATCCAATAAAAAAAAATCTAACAACATGATTTCAAAACACCATAATTATCCCTCAACGCCCAAATACCTATCTAATAAAATCAACCAACCCATATAGTACCGACCCTTGCTGACGGGCGGGCGCGTGAGCATGGGCGGGGTGTGGACCACGAGGTGAGCGGTAGCCTCTGCTGCGCCCGCGTCGTTGCTCACCACGCACTTGTACTCGCCCGCGTCGGAAGCTTGCGAGGAGTCGATCACCTGGGGGGGGGGGGG
>NC_051419.1:5802326-5802686 GCF_015228065.2 Penaeus monodon
ATGATCGCCCA
This sequence comes from Penaeus monodon, assembly GCF_015228065.2. Classification (NCBI taxonomy): domain Eukaryota; kingdom Metazoa; phylum Arthropoda; class Malacostraca; order Decapoda; family Penaeidae; genus Penaeus; species Penaeus monodon. The sequence goes on from NC_051419.1 coordinate 5,802,338, forward strand.
TGGCAAGACCAATTCCCTCTCAGCTGATCCCCCGAGGCAAAATCCCACCACGAACCAGCGAACCGTTGTCCATGAGATGCACCCGGTCAGAGGAGTGAACCGAATGACCTTCCTTGGTCCAGGTGGTGGCGGGGGCGGGGTCACCCTCGGCGACACAGGTCAAGGTCACGGCGTTGAGTTCCAGGACGGTCATTTCTTCGGGGGCGTACATGATCACGGGCGGAACTGTGGCGGTTGGGTGTGTGAATTAGGAATCGAAAAAAAATAATGGATGATTTATAATGGGTTGGTAGTGTGATTGAATCTAAATATGTAGTTAGACTAGAGGGGGGCATATACTGATCATTCT
>NC_051419.1:5803102-5803401 GCF_015228065.2 Penaeus monodon
TCCTACCCATAAACATTCGCTTACACAAAATTACAAATCCAAAAACGTTGATAAAAAAAACAAACAAAAAACGCAGAAATAAAAATCACAATCTCTCCACCTCATCCCAAAGATCCCAAACCTCCCCAGCAGCAAGCCCTGACCTTTGACCCTGATGCCTGCGACGGCCTTCCTGTGACCCGCTGCATTCTCGGCGATGCAGGTGTATGTTCCTTCGTCCGTCTTGGCCGCTTTCTCCACCACGAGCACCCCCCTCCCCCCCCGAGGCCGCCCCACACCCACAACCTGAAATGTGAATA
>NC_051419.1:5803480-5804111 GCF_015228065.2 Penaeus monodon
GATACGTGGTATTTGTTTACTGGTTTTACGTTATTCTGAATTTCTGGTATTTCTTTTTTGTCTATCGTATTTTGCTAATGAAATCTATCAATCTCTTATAAAACTACGTCGTTAATCCTTTGATCAACACAATCAAATTCTGTTTTTCCCATTTAAAATAAAATCAATTATGCAAATTCACCACAATCACATTATCATTTAAAAGATCGATAATCAAGCTCAGTAAATAAATAACTGTGTCAGTTCGGTAAACAAATCAAGCCTTAAGTGTCAACCATTAGGACGCATTACCTGAGTGCCATTAAGGAGCCACCTGATGGTCGGAACAGGAGTGCCAACAGCCTCGCAGTCGAGCTCGAACCTGTGAGAAGCAATTAAAAACATTAATTACAAATAATTAATTAAATCAGTCATCAGCTGCGGTTGTGCGATGGACAGGGATCTTGTGTATAAAGAATCATTTATTTTTCTCAAGTGGAGTTCGAAATAAAAGTCTTGAGAAAGTAAACCGGACGTGAATTGGAGAAAACGCCGTGAAGAATATATGATGAATGATTTTATTATTTTATTCTTTACAAAGGTCTAACGATATTCCATACCTTACTTTACAAAAATGTGTTTGGATTCTGAG
>NC_051419.1:5804261-5805092 GCF_015228065.2 Penaeus monodon
ACCTTCTCTTTGTCACCTCTATCCTCCTCTCTCCCTCAACCCTCTCTCCCCTCCCTCTCCCCCTCCTCTCCCTCCCATCCACCTCTCCGCTACCCCTCTCCCCTCTCTCCCCATCCCCTACCAACCTTCCTCCTCTTCTCTCTCTACTACCTATCCCCAACATCCAAAAGCTACCCCTTCACAGCATGTCTCAATTCACACCAACCTGTCCCCGCGCGTGATTTGCTGTGTGCGCGGCAGGACGGAGAAGCGAGGGGGGACCTGCACGACCACTGTAACCTCACGGTACAGACGGCCTGCAGCGTTGGTCACTAGGCAGATGTATAGACCGGAGTCTGAGGCCTGTAGATGGTTAGAAATATATATATATTTTTTAGATTTTTATATCAATAGTGGCCGGAGTCTGAGGCCTGTAGATGGTTAGAAATATTGTTGTTTTTTTAAGATTTTTATATTGATAGTGATTTAAAAATATATGTTTTTTTTATATATAAATCAGTTAATAATTAATAGTTCAGATGTATAAGGTCTGTGGTTGGTTAGAAATATTATTTTTTTTAAGATTTTACTATGTGAGTTTTTTCTATATAAATAAGTTAATAATTAACAGTTAGTGATAAATAAGATGGATAGATAAACAGTTGATTAATGAGACATAATGAACCTTTTCCTAAGTAAGATAAAAATAGTTTAAATATATAACAAACAACAAGAGATAAACAAACCGAACACGCCTTGAAGTGTGACAAAATATAATCAGTCACCATGAAAAAAGGAAACACAAAATCCGAAAATGTCTTATTTTCCCAAAAAAAATCCTTATTAAGCATC
>NC_051419.1:5805122-5805431 GCF_015228065.2 Penaeus monodon
CTATTTACCTCTTTAAAGACATCACGACCTTACCTCTCTCGTCTCATCCCTCCCCTCCCACAATCAACAAGATAGACAACCGATAGATAGAGAACAAAATAATTAAGAGTAAGCCACGCCCTGACCTTAGTGTTGGAGATAACGAGGTCGCCGTTAGTAGCCAGGGTGAGGAGTGCATTCTCAGTGAGGGTGCGTCCTTCCTTAATCCAGGTGGTGCGGGGGGGAGGGTAGCCGGCCCCTGTGCACCCTAGGTTCAGGGCTTCGCCACGGACCACGCTCGCGAACTCCGACAGAGGCTCGGTTACGGAC
>NC_051419.1:5805978-5806390 GCF_015228065.2 Penaeus monodon
ACCTTTCTTTTCCCTTCCTCCCCATCATACGAACCTAAATACAATAACTACAATATCCTCACGGCTTAGACACCCAATTCCACCAAATTAACAAATAATACATCCATATACAACACAAAATAATACATCCATATACAGCACAAAATAATACACCCCTATACAGTACAAAATAATACATCCATATACAACACAAAATAATACATCCATATACAGCACAAAGAGATATTAGACAGCGAGAGGGAAAGGCACTGCACAATACATACAGTGAACGGTGAGGGTGACGAAGGCGCTGTCTTGGCCGGCCGGGTTGGTCGCCGTGCACTGATAGAGACCCATGTCCTCCACGGCGACAGGCATGATGATAAGAGAGTCGTCTGTTAACTGGAAATATGAGAAAAAGAGTGAGGAATGG
>NC_051419.1:5806645-5807411 GCF_015228065.2 Penaeus monodon
AATAATAATAGTTTATTGCCTACGATAATGCATCCTTCTGCAATGAGCTTTACCTTGTTTCACACGTAACTATCATATCATGCACCTGTCACATCTTATATAATATAAGACATATATCTTATAAGGGATCCACCGTCGAGGACCCTTTTGATATTAGTCATACATATACATCATAAATATTCTGACATTAGATATCATAAACACTATCTATCATAAATATTCTTTATCATAAACACTATTTATCATAAATATTCTTTATCATAAACATTTTATACTGTAAACACTCTCTATCATAATCCTTTTATACTATAAACACTGTCTTTCATAAATACTCAATATCATAATCATTTTATATCACAAACACTCAATATCATAAACATCTTGCGCAAAAAGAGAGAAAACAGTAAACATAATTTAAACATAATTACAAACCTGTACACGCGGGTCTTCGGGCGTGACGGGCGTGTTAGCGTGGTTGGGTCGCGTCCAGGTCACGGCCGGAGTGGGCCGACCCGACACCTCGCACCTGAGGACGACCTGCTGACCCACCGCGGCGACGACCTCGTCCTCGGCGCCAAAGACCACAGGAGACTCTGGAGATACGGTTATCAGAGGGTTATGGAAAAGAAACGGTGTTACGATTCGAGCCACACAAGCGGAAAAGGGAGTGGATCTGCGTGATGAAAATTAATAGATGAGAATAAAGAACAATCCTCAAATATCCATAAATCATAATTGAAATATAAAATACAATTTTGTGTGTGTG
>NC_051419.1:5808343-5808486 GCF_015228065.2 Penaeus monodon
TAATGTGAATGAAACACTTATGTGTCTTATTAACTTATGATATGAACCTTTCCCTCTACAACAAACACAAAACACATTCTCTAATGAGAACACACACAGTAACGTTTACACAAGGATGACAAAAGAAAAATCTACAACAAGAA
>NC_051419.1:5808588-5809578 GCF_015228065.2 Penaeus monodon
TTACCTTGCACCACCAGCTCCGTGTGCGCATGCGCCGAACCTGCTGAGCTCCGAGCAGTGCATACGTAGGTGTCAGCCAAGTCGGGCGTCACGAAAGGTATGTACAGCGAGCCTGATTCATCCGGCTCAAATTCTGTGGATTGTAAAAAAAAATTGATAAGCTATAGTTTTGATTCATTAAGGGCGGAAAGAAATGGATTTCGCGTCGAGAAAATCCACGGAATGGAAGGCTGTAAGACGAAATGTGACGAGGGATTGATTTGAAGAAATCGAATTTGTTATTTCACTCTGGTTTGGCGTTCGCCTTGCGGACTTCCAAGTAGCTATGAGGACCGGTTTTTCATTACTATTATAATTACCATTTACGAAAAATAAACACGCCCTTAACATACCAACGCCTCGACTGACGACCTGGTGTCCCTTGAGCCAGGTGATGGAGGGCGCAGGAACGCCTCCGGCTTTGCACTCGAGGGTCGCGCTCTCGCCGCTCACCACCACCTTCCGCGCCTGGCCCACCTCGACCCACGGCGGGGCTGCGGCGAGGGGAAAAGTGTTAGCCCACTTCGCGGGGGAAAGGTGCTTTAGCCCACTTTGACCCACTTATCTCTTATCCTAATATCCAATAAAAAGCAATCCAAAACTGCCTTTAAGAGTTTTTGACTCTTAGGCCCCAAACCGAATAATATCTTTTGGCGCCAAAATGAGCAGAAGGAATAAAGAATGGCGACCGGAACAAGCGACCAAGAGACGCACTTTGCACAGTGAGAGTGAGGGTGTGGTTGGCACTGCCCGCCTCGTTGTTAGCGAAGCAGGTGTAGTTCCCCGCATGCTCAGGCCCCAGGGGGGATATCTGAAGGACTCCGGAAGGCAGCACACTATCCTCGCCATCAACAGGGACGCCTTCGAACTGCCAGCTGATCTGTCCAGACATAAGCAAACCATAAAGCGCAGAAAATATTTCTTTTTTTTTCGCTAATAGATGGCGCTTTG
>NC_051419.1:5809727-5810188 GCF_015228065.2 Penaeus monodon
CACCCCCCCCCCCCAAAAAAAAAAAAAAAAAAAAAAAACATTGAAAAATTAAAAGACAACCGACCCAACGATTTAAAAAGCGAATCACAAACACACACCTTGGGTCGAGGATAACCTTCAAAGGCACACACGACGTTCACGATCTCGCCCTCCACTGCCACCACCTCCTCGGGGGCATCGACCAGCTGCGGACGACCTGCGGACGACACGACACCATACGTCACCATACTTATTCCTCGCTCATCACACTATACCCTCATTGAAAATAAAAGCGTTATTTCTCACTTATCACATTGTATCCTCGTTATTGTAAAAAAAAAAGTGTGATTCGTCGAGCATTATACTATATCCTCATGTTCGTAAAAAAAAAGTGTGATTTCGATATTTCTCTGTAACTAACCATATTTATTTTATTGGATATGTTCATGGATAGAGTTAAGTACAAGGAGTGAGAACGGATT
>NC_051419.1:5810286-5810406 GCF_015228065.2 Penaeus monodon
GTTCGAAAAGTTACAAAAATATAATAAAAAGCATAAAAAAAATAAGAGAGCGACGTAGAACCAAAGAACTTACCCCCCCCCAAAAAAAAAAAAAATCCTGCCCAAAACTGAGAGGCTCCT
>NC_051419.1:5810562-5810781 GCF_015228065.2 Penaeus monodon
GTTCCTCACGCAGGACTTGGACGCGGAAATCCTTTGTGTGGTTCCCAGCGAGGTTGGAGGCGACGCAGGTGTATCGGCCGGAGTCCTCTTCGCCCACGTACTGCACCAGGAGAGACCGCCCGCCCCAGGACACGCTCACGCGCTCGTCCAGTCGCATACCTACGCCCTCCTGGGGTGGAAATGGGCGTATTATCTTTAATGTGTCTGGTGTACTGGCTG
>NC_051419.1:5811024-5811188 GCF_015228065.2 Penaeus monodon
CATAATTCACCCACAATTCGTCTCGCACCTCACTTCACACTTCACACTTCGCTCACATCTTTTCAAACACGTCAGTACCTCGACCCTAATTACTCACATCCTCATCCTTCGTATCCCATACCTGCCCATCACACCCTTAACCCCTTGGTCCCTAGGCCTCTGTC
>NC_051419.1:5811243-5811717 GCF_015228065.2 Penaeus monodon
TCAATTATCCTCCATCCCTAACTCCCGCCTGTTCAACCATCTACATATATCACCCCCTTTAAAATATTTCTCCCTTTCGCCCCTGCAACTCGCCCTCACGCCTTAATCCCCTCACCCTCTATCTCCCTCACCCACTCACTCGTACAACGCGCCCTCATCTCGTAACCCATTCACCCACACGCACCACCCTCTAACCCCCAAGCCAGTCACCCATCAACTCACCTTCCCCCTCACCCCCTCCCCATTCACCCCTCACCCCTCACCCCCTCACCCACTCATCCCTCCAACTCACCTTCATCCAGGTCACGAGCGGCTCCGGGTGACCTGAAGCGACGCAGTGAAGGGCTGCGGACTCACCCTCGACCACAGTGACCTCGTCCAGTCCGCCCGCGATGAAAGGAGCCTCTGGGTTGGAAAGGTGGGCGTGAGAAAATGACGTCTATTTTTTTTTTCATTCTTGTGTTTGTTTTTGGT
>NC_051419.1:5812040-5812203 GCF_015228065.2 Penaeus monodon
ATTAACCATTAGATTTGGTCCCTCTGCCCCCTACCTGTAACGCTAACAACGAAGCGCCTGGCATCCTGACCGACGGAGTTGGTAGCCGCGCACTCGTAGACTCCCGCCTGGTCTAGCTTCACTCTGGGGGGAAAAAATATAAGGCGGTCTGTTACGAATTTCC
>NC_051419.1:5812239-5812970 GCF_015228065.2 Penaeus monodon
GCTGTTACTTGGTACGTGTGTTTGTATTCGGGAATTATAACGGTCGGTATTTTTTTTTCTGTTATTCTTATCGCTATTATTTTCACTCTCACTTTTATTTTTTTGAGATCTATTTTTCTCTTTCGGATCTATTATGAATTTACTACTTTACGCACCGACGTTTGCGGAAAAAATGCCTGGAATTAATAAAATCTGTATTATCTTTACCTTTTCAAATAGCTTTAACCCATTCCACATTCTTTCAAACTTTTATATCGAATCTGATCCTTCCTTTAGAGAAGGGGAATAAGCATTATATCATCTATTTACGCAGCATGTTCTAAAAAAAATGGAATTCATACAGTCGGAATAAAAAAGCTTTTATTTCATTTCTATTGTAGCAGAGTCTCGATTTATGTCTATGTACACATTCCTGTATTTATATGTTTAAACACCAAGTTTAGAATACTAAAAAGAACTGAAAAGCAAAATTCACTATGAGATTAACGACATTCGGCTGAAAAGATGGCGGTTCAGATGACATTCGCCTGAATTTATATCACTCACCTGTCAATGATCAGAGTGTTGCCGTCAAGGACCAGGTCCTCGCTCTCCGTAACAGGTTCTCCCTCGAAGGTCCAGATGAGGTCGGGCTCAGGTTGTCCTTGAGCCTCACACTCGAGCTCCACAGACCTGCCGCTCACCACTGGCACGGCCTGCTCCTCGCCCCCGGCTATTCTCGGAGGCACTGA
>NC_051419.1:5813003-5813392 GCF_015228065.2 Penaeus monodon
GACAGTCAGGGAAAGAAAAACATTCGTCTGGCATAAAAATGGAGGTATGAACGCCCTTCCTACCTTCGAGTACTAAATGGTTATAATATAAGATAAGAGTTTTTTTTACTGTGGCTTCTTCCCATTCCGAAAGCCAGACCTGATTCTGGGTCCATGTTATGGTGATATTCAAGAGAATGTTGTGGTTATTCGAAAAGGCTTCCTTTGGGTTTACGGACATAAAAGTTTAAGGACATAAAAGTTCTTATTTAAACATATATGGCATTACTTTTTTTTAAAGGATCCTTATGGACTTTGGCTCTGAATAAACGGACTTTCCAGACTTACCGACACGCACATGAATTGAAATTTTCCTGCCCAACAATAAATACACATCTGGGCTATGAAAC
>NC_051419.1:5813904-5816166 GCF_015228065.2 Penaeus monodon
ATTGATCCATAACCAATAACATTCCGGAAGCCAACTTGATGCGCTTTGCAGGAATGTCCGAAATGGATATCATAACAGACTTTGTCCTAAGCACACTTTATCTGATAGATTTCTTGAAAAATTCTGACTTGAAGCTTCGATTTAACATGTGATTGAATATTGTTGTCGCTATTCACACAATGTCCTTTCGTTTGTGAAGGTACGTTATTTTCTGACTGTATGAGTACTGTGATATAATATATATTATCTTATTATAATTTATACGGCTTCACTTGTGATAGTATGTATTACAATATAGTGGTATACTTATAAGAGTGTGGTGTGAAATTGAGTTGTTAGCTTTATGAATGGGTGTGTGTGTTGGGGGTGAAGGAAGAGAGAGAAGGTGGAGAGGATGGAGATGAAGAAGGAAAACAGAATGGAAGGAAGAATGGAGGAAGGAGAGAAATGGAAAAGAGTAAGAAAGTAGAAAGATAGAATGCACGAGAACCTGTGAGGGTTTAAATGCAGGAGTGGAGGGTACTGTTTGAGATGGACCTGGATCATATATTCACTACTCTTTTCTTTACAGCCCTACTGCTTTTCTATAATACTGTTTCTCAATTTGGTCCTTTCAGATTTCCTCGTTTTAGTGTTCGATAAACTTGGTTTATAATGGATATCATTGGAGGTGGTTTCAGGGTTTCTGTGGTTCTTGGTTTTCGTGGTTTGGTGTGGTTTCTCGGTGAGTTTCTGGTCTTCATGATGGTTGGTTTGGGTTTCTTGGTTTCTCGTGGATCTTGGTTCTCGGGTTTCTGGTGTCGAGGTTCTGGTTTCTGTGGTTTCTCGTTTCTCGTAGTGTCATCGTGGTCTCGGTTTCTCGATGGTTCCTGGTTCTGATGATTTCCTGGTTTCTGTGGTTACTGGTTACGTGGTTCACTGGTTCTAGTGGTGGTTCATGGTTTCTATAGGTTTCGGTTTTCGTGGTTGGTTCTGATGATTCATTGGTTTCGGTGGTTACCGGTCCAGTCGTGGTTTCCTGGTTTCTCGTGGTTTCCTTGGTTTCTCGTGGTTTCCTTGGTTTCTCGTGGTTTCCTTGGTTTCTCGTGGTTTCCTCGGTTTCTCGTGGTTTCCTGGTTTCTCGTGGTTTCCTCTGGTTTCTCGTGGTTCCTGGTGTTTCTCGTGGTTTCCTGGTTTCTCGTGGTTCCTTGGTTCTCGTGGTTTCTTGGTTCTCGGGTTTCTTGGTTTTGGTTTCCTTGGTTTCTCGTGGTTTCCTTGGTTTCTCGTGGTTTCCTTGGTGTCTCGTGGTTTCCTTGGTGTCTCGAGGTTTCTTTGGCTTCCCTTTGGTTTCTGGTTTCCTGTTTCTTGTTTCTCGTGTTTCTTGGTTCTCTCTGGTTCTCGTGGTTTCCTTGGTTTCTCGTGGTTTCTGTTTCTCGTGGTTTCCTTGGTTTCTCGTGGTTTCCTTGGTTTCTCGTGGTTTCCTTGGTTTCTCGTGGTTTCCTTGGTTTCTCGTGGTTTCCTTGGTTTCTCGTGGTTTCCTTGGTTTCTCGTGGTTTCCTTGGTTTCTCGTGGTTTCCTTGGTTTCTCGTGGTTTCCTTGGTTTCTCGTGGTTTCCTCGGTTTCTCGTGGTTTCCTCGGTTTCTCGTGGTTTCCTTGGTTTCCTTGGTGTCTCGTGGTTTCCTTGGTTTCTCGTGGTTTCCTCGGTTTCTCGTGGTTTTCTTGGTTTCTCGTGGTTTCCTTGGTTTCTCGTGGTTTCCTTGGTTTCTCGTGGTTTCCTTGGTTTCTCGTGGTTTCCTGGTTTCTCGTGGTTTCCTCGGTTTCTCGTTTTGGTTTCTCGTGGTTTCCTTGGTTTCTCGTGGTTTTCTCGGTTTCTCGTGGTTTTCTTGGTGTCTCGTGGTTTCTTTAGTTTCTCGTGGTTTCCTTGGTTTCTCGTGGTGTCCTTGATTTCTCGAGGTTTCCTCGGTTTCTCGTGGTTTCCTCGATTCCTCGCGGTTTCTCGTGGTTTCCTTGGTTTCCTTGGTTCCTAGTGGTTTCCTCGGTTTCTCGTGGTTTCCTCGATTTCTCGTGCTTTCCTGTTCCCACCCCTCTTCCTCTTACCGCCCGACCCCCTACCTGCACGACCACGCTACGTACCTAACACGTGCAGTCGGAAAGTCTCCTCCGTCAGGCCGGCGAGGTTGGTGGCCAGGCACGTGTACTCTCCGCCGTCTCCTTCCTGAAGCCACGAGAATTCACAAACTTATTTCAGATTTTTATGAATTGACGGAGAGATGGGTGAATGGA
>NC_051419.1:5816326-5817829 GCF_015228065.2 Penaeus monodon
AACCTATACATCTATACAACAAAGCACCCTCCATAACACGCAAAACAAGTACAATTCTCACCTGAATCGACGTAATGATAAGGACATGGTTTTCCTCGAGCAGTTGCAGACGAGAGTGGTGTTCCAACGGGGCTGACCCGCGATACCATGTCACCTGTTTTTGGTAGATTTAATGATGAAAATGTTATGGTTCATAGTTAATATGGAGATTGAACATTGGTGTGCTGGTTTGTCATGATCTTTAGCTGGTATGGAGGGTGAATTGGTCTGCTGGTGTGTAATGGCTGATGGTTGGTATGATGAGTAAACATTGGTGTGCTGGTTTGTCATGATTTTTAGATGGTATAGAGGTATTTCATGATTAGTGCATTGGTATGTCTGATTGCTAGTTGGTATGAGCATTTGATTGGTGTACTAGTATGCCTGTTTGTTGGTTGGTATTAAGGATGAATATTTGATGTTGTATTGTTAGGTATCACAGTTAGTTGGTATGAGGACTAGCTTTTGAAAGGGAGTGAACATCTAATTGATGTACAGGTATGACATACTTGTTAATTAATTGGTATTGAGAGTGGACATCTGATTTGTGTATTGTCAAATGGGATTTAAAAATAGCGGTGGCTTGATATTGTGGTAGATAAGACTGTATGTAGAGATAGAACTAGTGTACTTAAAGTGGAACCCTGTATGTTATCATGATTATTAGGATATTAAGCGGTATATGGACAAGCAAAATATTAAGAAATAATAATTTGACATGAAAACATGATATAGGGAACAACCTGATTCAAAAGGTGACTAAAACAAAGCACAAAACATATGAAAATATCAATAAAAATTAGAAAAAGAGTCTACTAAGGGATATGGACTCCCCTGTAGAACCAACTATCAAAAATCAAATGGAAAATAAAGCCGAAGAAAAGTGAAATATCTCCGAGAGGGTTCATTACGCAGCAGAGGACCCGGGTACCTCAGGGGGCGGATCTCCACGGGCGTCGCACTCGAACACGACAGGTTCCCCAACGGCTGCCTCGTGGTCCTTCACCTCCTGGATGGTGTCGATGTCCGGGGGCACTGCGGAACAGCTGCGTCCTTATCTATATGGATCTATTAGGACTTTTTATCTTAACTTTCTACAAGGTATGGTGTGCCTTTTTCTGTGTGTTCATTTACGATTGATATAAAGCTTCAAGGTCTTATTGAAATCTTAATTGTAATAAATGGACAGGTAAATATAATAAGAATTCGCTTTTTTAGAAATAAACACACGAGGCCATTCCCCTTTTCAAGAAGGCGTTAAGCCGACGGCGTACCTAGCGTGTCGAGGTGGAAGGTCCTGGTGCTGGCGCCGGCGAGGTTGGTCGCCACGCACGCGTAAGCCCCCTCGTCGCGCTCCGTCACGCGGCTCACCCTGAGTCTGGTTCCGCCGCCGAAGGTGTGGTGGCGCGCCGTCCCGTTCCGGCCGCCGCGCCACTCCCGCCACCCGTCCAGGGGCGCCTCCCC
>NC_051419.1:5817869-5818149 GCF_015228065.2 Penaeus monodon
GACGTGGCCTCCGCACTCACTCCTTCAAGGTAGTCCTGCAGCAGGAGGGACACGTCCTCGGCGTAGCTGAAGTCTTCCTCGCCCTCGTAATAATAATCTGACGGAGGGAGCGGCCGCCGACCCATCAGCAGGCGCTCAAAGGACCTCGTCTGCGGGAGCTCGTTGCGAGGAAGCTCCTGCCCGTCCTGGGAACGACCGCTTGCATTAGGGCAGCTTCTTAAGGACACTCTCTCGGATACACAGGTATACGTATAAGAATAAACTCGCTTCTCGTTCGTGT
>NC_051419.1:5818355-5818436 GCF_015228065.2 Penaeus monodon
AGAGAAACTGAGGATTTGATCCAAAGAAACCAAAACGGACGTGGAGGGAAAAAAATAATTCCTATTGAGAACGTAGTAATG
>NC_051419.1:5818453-5819196 GCF_015228065.2 Penaeus monodon
TATAATATATATATAACACTCAAAAAACACCCAAGGACCGCTCAAGAACAATCCAAAGAACCACTCAAGAACAACACAATAATCACTCAAGAACAATCCAAGAACCACTCAAGAACCCTAGGAATTATTCAAGAACCACCCCAAAAACTACTCAAAACCACCCAAGAACCACTCAAGAACAACCCAAGAACTATACAAGAACCAATCAAGAACTACCCGAGAACAACTCAACTACCCAAGATTCACCAGAGAAACCATTCAAAAAACACCCAAAAACCGCTCGAGAACCACGCAAGAACCCAGTAATACCCAAAAACCATTCAAGAACCACCCCAAGAATTACCCGAGAACAATTAAAGAATTGCACAAGAACCACCGAAAACTGCTCAAGAACCACCCGAGAATCACTCAAGAACCATCCGAGACTCACTCCAGAGCCATTAAAGAACCCAAGACCTACTCAAGAACCACACAAAAACCACCCAAGAACCGCTCAAAAAACACTCAAGAACTGCCCAAGAACCACCCAAGAACCGCTCAAAAACCACCCAAGAACCGCTCAAAAAACACTCAAGAACCGCCCAAGAACCGCTCAAAAACCACCCAAGAACAGCCCAAAGAACCACAGGTCCTTGTCCACCCGCGCCTCACCTTCAGCCACGTGATGTTGTACGTGGCGTGTGCGGCCGAACCGCGTCCGTTCGTCTTCACCTTGCATTCGAAACTGACGTCCTGGCCCTCCA
>NC_051419.1:5819522-5819801 GCF_015228065.2 Penaeus monodon
GAGTGTTCACAGCAGTATAATCATAAAAAAATCAAATACAAGTGAATTACCAAATCAAATTAAACAAAATTAGTCGCCAACTTAAATTTCAACTACATAAATTACTATTCCTATCGTGTGATAAGCAATTGCTTGTGATAAATCGAAGAAGTCGAATAAGTGTTTGCGATGTGAAGCTTCGAATCCTTCCGAACCCGTGCCCAAAAGGGTCACTTTATTTAAGAAGAGAGTTCGAAACGTGTTTGACAAGAGTTTTGATCGTGTCTGTCTACTTTCGAA
>NC_051419.1:5820214-5820893 GCF_015228065.2 Penaeus monodon
TGAGTGTGCGACCCATTATGAACGTCTAAAATGACACATTATCACTTTTAGTCTTCCTTTTGAGTCAACTTGTTTATAAATAGGTTCTTGATTCATTGATTTTACCTGCGAAAGATTATCAACTTACTTTATATTAAAATATCCCATAACGTGAAGTGATAATGCTTTTAAAGAAGTCCCAATGGACAACATTTGCGATGGAGTTATTGATATTCCCAATATGCAAAGATCCAGGTAATAAAATGAAAGAAATGGTGAAAGTTGAGAGTTTATGTTGATGTTAGCGAAAGGCATAATATAAGATCCATATTGTATCAATACTGAAAACGATCACATTCGTTTATATAATCATAATCCGTTATCGATGAATCAGACTGACTGACACCCTGATGCTTTTAAAATCAGATAATTCTCTTATACTCAGTCAAGTATTTCAGTATAGAGTATGTTTTCTTAATATACTCCCACCCAGTTTTAAACGGCAAATACACCTGAACTGAATGCAACTCAACACTTGCAAAATTTGTTCGACCTATTCAAACGAGTATGCCATTATGTGACTTATCATACAAATGTTGAAAATGTATGACTGAAACTAAATACAGTAGATTCACCAAAGTCTTCTGAATCGAGTTACTCTGATTACGTAATATGAACATGCCAATCAACAACCATCATG
>NC_051419.1:5820918-5821324 GCF_015228065.2 Penaeus monodon
ATGAACACGTCAATTACACATAATTCTTTTCTTTTCTTTTTACGAACACTTCAGTTACACAATTTTTTTTTAATGATCACTTTAATTACATTTTTTTCTATTATTTATCTATACTATTTTTTAAACATTTACCAGAGCGATTTAAAAATAATCTCCCTCACAGAATATGTCAACCCACTCACCAACGACCACGACGGCAGTGCTCAGCTGAGCCTCTCCCGCAGGATTCACGGCCACGCACACGTACGTCCCCGCGTCCCTGGGTCCTACGCCCACCAAGGTCAGGTCGCGCCCACCAGTTCCTACGAGGACTCTGGAGGAGGACACGAGAGCCTGCGATCCCTGGTACCAGAGGCGCCGAGGAGGGGGATATCCTGAAAGAAAAGAGGAAGAGAAAAAGAAATCG
>NC_051419.1:5821582-5821928 GCF_015228065.2 Penaeus monodon
CCGTACTATATGTATGTATACAATATCACATACAGCAGAACATACATCAATTTTTCCATGGGCTGAACAGAACCTTTTTAATGAGACAGAGAAACAAAACAACAGAACGAACTAAACCAAACAATATTATTCCTTGCGACGAATTACGAGCCTAAAAAAAATAATAATAAAAATACAAAAGCACTACCTGTAACCGGACAGGTGAGGATGAGCGTCTGGTCCTCCGATGACGTGGCAGATGCGCTGACGTGGCTGTGACGTGGCCGGCCGTCGGCTGGTAATATTCCCGATCCCGTGTCACCTGGAATGGTGGCGTTTAGGGGGATGGTTGTTATTATTTATTTGA
>NC_051419.1:5822171-5822420 GCF_015228065.2 Penaeus monodon
CATCAAGACGCATGGCTAGCCCTATAGCCTTATATATACTTATGCATGAATAATAAAACAATGCTAAAATATGCACGCATTTCTTAACTAATGATGACATGATTACGGATAATAACAGATTATTTCCTTACATCTCCATGAATTAATGCTATAACAATAAAAAAAAAGTTACTAATGGCCAAGTAAGAGAAAAATAAACATACCATCACACGCTATATACATTAATTAGCAATCATGTTATGATAAAAC
>NC_051419.1:5823083-5823248 GCF_015228065.2 Penaeus monodon
GTGTTTTTCCAAAGCTGTAAAGGACCTATTTAGTACATTCATGCGCTTTTCTCTTCACGTGGCTGTATCAAAAGCAGGTAAGGGGTGGTATTTGCAGAAAAGGAAAAACTGGCAACTCATCCCGGGCTCTGAAGGTGTCCGATTCGTTAAAACTGCTTTCGAGAA
>NC_051419.1:5823274-5823561 GCF_015228065.2 Penaeus monodon
CACAGCATCACATTTCAGCACAAAAGTAATAAGAAATGTTGCACATAAGTTTTAAAAATCCAAATATACACAAGTACAAGTTTTAAATATCAAGTGATTATAATAAAAAAAAAGCGAATTGGGAAATCGGAGTGCTCGAAGGGGTCGGGGTGAGTTGCCACTTTGTATTTTCCTGAGACTGGACGTACAATAGGACCTTCCACGTACAGTTTGGGTCATTATAGATCCATGAGGCCATTGGGATGATAATAGCGTTATTGTTGAGCAGAAGGAGAGAGATAATACTA
>NC_051419.1:5823791-5824624 GCF_015228065.2 Penaeus monodon
ATATTACAATCTTATAACAAGAGCTATACATATTAAGTTCAAAGATAAAGCAGATAATAATACATGTGAAGGCTGTCTAGTATTTACAAGGGGAAGTACTTGGTTTCAAATGGCAAAATGACTAACAGAGGATGATCTTATTCGAAGTGCCCTTATTTCAGATCATTTCTTTAAAATTACTTTCTAATAGAATACTCTTCTCAATCCGGCGTACAATTTATTTATTTATTTTATCTATTCAAGTTTTTTTATTATTAATTCATTTATCGTTTCTTCTTTTTCACCTATTAACGTTTTTGAATAATTTATATTTTTTCTTTTTTCATCTATCAATGTTTTTAATCAATAATATATTTTTCTTTTCTTTCATCTATTAATGTCTAGAATTAATGATTCGTTTTTATTTACATTATCTTTACCTATTAATGTTTTTAATTTTAAAAAAATCTAAAATCCTACTTTGAATCCATGATCTATCCTTCACTTATGAATTATTCATCTTTTCACACTTCTAAAGAATACACTTTTTTTCCCCATCAACTGAACAAATGTACCAGGAGAGAGCACAGTGATGTAAGATGGCAGAGCAGTCACGTTGATTCTCGGGGCCGCCTGAACAACCAGCTGATACAATTTGGTGGCCGAACCAGCTGGATTTTCCGCTATACACCTGTACTGACCCGAATCCTCTTCCTCTGCCCGCGTGATCACCAGCTGTTCTCCGTTGCCGACCACCTGAGGACAGATGGCACAGATAGTTGGTTGGTATTTATAAACACAAAGAGTTCAGTGTATTATTATCAGAGGTAGAGAGACAGATCGATAAATTATGA
>NC_051419.1:5824979-5825210 GCF_015228065.2 Penaeus monodon
GGACAGACCCCGAAACCCGCCCGCCTCGTCAGGAGCAACTACTCACAGTATGAACCGGCTCGGCAAGCTCCGGCCCCACGAACCACTGCCTCGTCGGCGTCGGCGTCCCCTTCAGCAGAATGCACTGGAGGGCCACGTGACCTCCCTCCATCACGGTCACCAGCTCCTCCTCGCCGTCTTCTACCTGGCCACGCCCATTTCCTCTGGCGATCTGGGGGGGAACTGCACGCC
>NC_051419.1:5825246-5825425 GCF_015228065.2 Penaeus monodon
TTAGATTTGATGTTGATGATATTGGGAATTAAGTGATACTGTTCGAATGATTGATTAATATTATGATCAGCGTTGTTACCTTGTTATTATGATTTTCATAACTATCGTCATTATCATTGTAGTTGTTCTCATTACTACCACTACTAAAACTTCGACTCTTAATATTATAACTAAAAATG
>NC_051419.1:5825503-5825900 GCF_015228065.2 Penaeus monodon
TCACCATTATTACCACCACTTAACACCACGCTATTATAATCACTACCTCCTCCTCGCCACAATTATGCTTATTATTGCCACAACTCACCCAAGACCCGAAGAGCAACCTCGACGTCAAGCACGCCCGCAGTGTTAGGACGCAGTGCAGGTGTAGACGCCCGCGTTTTCGCTTCCCGCCCGCACGATCCTCAAGGAACGCCCATCCGAGCCCAGATCCACGTTCCGCCGCCCACCGTGGCCTACGACGGTGCCGCCCACGGACCACAGGATCGAAGGTGCTGGTGGAGAGAGAGGGGGGGGGGGGGGTGTAAATTGAGCTTCTGTTTTGTGGATTTTAGTGGTATTGAGTAGTCTTTGCTTTTACCGTTAATTATAATGTTACTGCTGTTGTTGTCGG
>NC_051419.1:5826148-5826331 GCF_015228065.2 Penaeus monodon
AACAGCGAGGTATGTGGGAGAAGTTTTGATAATATATCAGAGTTGTGTTAGATAATAGCAGTAATTCTCGTGTTGATGTAAGCCTAATTGCGAAGCCTAATTATGCAATCATTCATCTTCATTTGTAATTACAAATATAATTACTCCTGTCGCTAATATTAGACTCAGAGCACTCCATTTTTT
>NC_051419.1:5826633-5826892 GCF_015228065.2 Penaeus monodon
AAATAACACACGTAAAAAAATAGAAAACAAATTGCAAGATACTTTAACGATACAAATATCTTTTAAAGACGTACAGAACTAGTGTGAGGTATCCTTCCTAATTAATGTCACGTCTAGAATCGACCCTTCTATACTCTTCCTAATCAATGACACTTCTTTCAGCAGTCTCCAGGTAGATTTCGATATCGAGTTGCAGGAAAAACGCTCCTGAGACTTTCTTTCCCAGACGGCCTCTGACTGTAGATTTCCTGGTAGAAAA
>NC_051419.1:5827091-5827676 GCF_015228065.2 Penaeus monodon
TCTTCAATATATTGAACTAGCGAACACTGACCGCAGCTTTAGTGCAAAGTCTGTAAGAGAACATAGGACAAACATCTAAAAAATTCGCTACTCTTTGCATGCAACGCCCTTACTTTGTCCCAAACACGGTTATAGAGAAGGATTTTCACGCTGATGAAAATCGACCTACTATGAGTTTCAATGATCCATCTCTTCGCAAACTGTCAGATCAGCAAGGCACTTTAGCACGGTCTGTTTCACACCGTGCCCTAATCTTCGGTACTATGGGCATAACTGTGATAAAGACTATATTAAAGTGCCTTACTGATCGGGCAATTCGTTTGGAAGAGATTTTATGAAGGATGAGTCAGTGAAACACATGGTATTTCGATTTTCATTTGAGTGAAAATCCTTCTGTTTGGGACAAAGAAGGGCCCCTGAAATGCACAACAGTTACCTACAGCATATCCAATTTCAGAAAAAAAAAATGAAGAAAAAAAGGCATTTCACCATTGTTATCCTAATCAGCTGACACTTAATGCGTAGGTTTACATGTTTTGTTTTGTTTTTATCATTTTCTTAGACTACGCCAGAGGTGAGTTGCTA
>NC_051419.1:5827972-5828152 GCF_015228065.2 Penaeus monodon
CCTTCTTCATCCACATATTCATATATAAAAAAGCTGATATCCTGATATCGTGTTTGAGACGTGTCAAATCACAAAATATCTACCTTCTTTGTCATGTAGTTAGACTATTATACAATAATCAATGGCTTCTTCCTTTGATGGTTATTACTCATGCCTTGTTTTATCCTTATTACATAGTTC
>NC_051419.1:5828530-5828666 GCF_015228065.2 Penaeus monodon
TTATTATAAAATATTTCTTCCCAGACCACAAAGTTAGACCCAAGTGATCTTCAGAAAACTTCGCTCTCCCGTGAAGAAAACTTCTTCTAAGACGCAGACGAAAGTCCTAAGGTGGAGCTGACTAATTAATTCAATC
>NC_051419.1:5828749-5829141 GCF_015228065.2 Penaeus monodon
TGTAAATATTCTATATCGTGGTATTTGGTCCTGCGGGTCAGCTGACTTTTTCTGTACGTAATTTTTTTTTCTTTCATAACTTGGTCTAGAGATCAGGTGTGGGGGAGGGAGGGATATGAGGGAGAATGGGGGGGGGGGATGAGACAGAAGAGGGAGAAGAAGGGAGGACGCATATGAAGGAGAATGGGGGGGGGGGGCATGAGACAGAAGAGGGAGAAGGAGGGAGGAGGCATATGAGGGAGATAAGGGGGAGGGAAGGATAAGAGGGAGAAGGAGGGAGGACGCATATGAGGGAGAATGGGGGGGATAGATATGAGAGAGAAAGGAGGGGGGGAAGCATATGCGAGAAATAGGGGGGAGGGAGGGCTATGAGTGAGAATGGGGGGGGGGAG
>NC_051419.1:5829384-5829893 GCF_015228065.2 Penaeus monodon
TAGTCTCACAAAGGAGCAAGTGACTTCCTTTACATGGCGGTATCTGGCACCTCGTCTTAATAGCTATATCCAGGTATAAAAACGACCGCGACATTGGCACCGACAGTAGAACACCACGACCTGGAGGAAGGACAGCTGCTGCCATTTGAAGAGAGGTAATAATTCCACTGTTATGTTACGTACATCAAACTAGAAAGACGTAATTAATCTATCATTGATATCATCAGTAAGAGATTATCAGACTCTTTATGGTGTTTATACGATGTAGAATAACGAATTGAATATTGAGGATATCAGTTTTGGTTTGAGATAATATTCCTAGGTGCACTTTTGATGAATAGTTTGCATTGATAACAACAATTTATATTTAGAAAAAGAATATTCAAAATTACACAATACGGGGGGGGGGAGGGGAATAGAACGAATCTACAGCATATTTTGAGGTTATAGAAAAAGTCGAAAATTTTCTGTTTTGAATTTTGCCACAAGGGACATAGAAGAAAAGGAAA
>NC_051419.1:5832843-5833520 GCF_015228065.2 Penaeus monodon
TATGTGTGGTGTGTGTGTGTAAGAGGGAGACAGACTGACCTACAGAATGCAACCTTACATGTTCATAATTGCATATTTGTACACACACGCTACACAAAAACACGAATTCCACCCACAGTATCCCATGCCTGAACCGAATCAATGCAGAGCTACTTCTGTGTACTTCTGTGTTCTATTATCCCAAGAAATCTTCGAAACTATGATGATAATAAATTGGAAAAAAAAAGCTACTTTTGCGCGTCCAAGTAACGGCTGCGGGAGAAATCTTAGTCATCAGTAATTATGTCTACAGTATATTCTCCTGTTAATTATTCTGAGTCCTTGTTTATTGCTCACGTATATCTGGGAGTTTTAATATTGATAAAGAGACGGAGGAGGGTGATAAAAGAGAAATATATATAGCCACCAAGGCAAAGGTAATCCAGCTATGGAGTCTAACAGAAATATAATCATTTTGGTTGGTTTGGTATCTCTGTTTATGAAGACAAACCTCCTAAATTTATTGGTTGTTAATAAAAAAGACACTTTTTAGTGAGTCATAATCTCTAACAGAAATTATGACAATCATGCAAGAACATTCTGAGAATTAACACTTAATCTTTTTTTTTAAGGTTCGTTTACACTGTCAGTAACGTCGTATATTTGACTTAATATGCATATTACCTTGAGAAATTGAG
>NC_051419.1:5833558-5833938 GCF_015228065.2 Penaeus monodon
ACCTGACCTTCGACAACGGATGAGGAGACAGGCAAAGCAAGAGAATAAAGAACAATCATGAGATAACCAACAATGAGCCGAGAGCACGGCATTCGAACCTCCTCACTCCCTACCCTTCATCACGTCGCGGTGTGTCTCAGAAGCGTCATACCATAACACTCCTTTATTCATACATTCACGTTGCTTCTCCAGAAAGATGAGCTTGACCACGAAAGCCGTGAGGGTATTGATGGTCCTGCTGGTGGCAGCGACAGCGAGGGGGGGAGCGGAACCCCTTGTCATGCAAATGTTGCAAGATATCGTCCTGGCGTCTGACTGGGACCACGTCACTCTGCTGTACTCCCCAGACAGCGGTATGTCGGCAGCATTACAATATATGC
>NC_051419.1:5834059-5834735 GCF_015228065.2 Penaeus monodon
TACTGTGCTGCTTTATGTATAGGTTTATGTAACACAGTGTATACCGTTGTGAGGTTACAGACACGTACAATTGTCCTGGGCGACGGGGATGATAATCGAAGTACCTCACAGGTGTATATTCTCTTCGAAACAAGGATCATACACAGTTTGTGAATGATTTTTCCTGCGTGTTATTTCCTACACGAGAAAGACAGTGTATCATAACATAACTTTTTTTCTGCTCAATAAAACTGATGCATTTGCACCAACACTACCGCCGTTTCTCACAGCTTAGACTTTTCATCAATAATAAAACTGATACTTCTGCACCAACATTAGCGAAGTACACGAACACGAACTTTATCTCATTCATAAAACCGATATCTCTAAGCTAGCATACAACAGTATACCATGACCGTTTCCTCACTTACAAAACTAATGGTACCTCTACGCTAACATCATCACAGGGCACCATAACCAGACTTTTCCTTTATTAATCACTCTACACTAACATGCAGAAGGGCAACATACCGTGAACTTTATCTCACTCACAGAACTGACACTTCTACACCAACATCACCACAGGGTGCTATATCACGAGCTTTATCTCATTCATAAAAAATGGATCACCCTGCACTAACGTCACCGCAGTGTACTAAATCATTCATAAAACATGGTACCTCTACAGTAGTTCCCT
>NC_051419.1:5834789-5835749 GCF_015228065.2 Penaeus monodon
CCTTTATACACACATGCGGACACACCACTTTTAAATTTCTGTTTGCTTCAAACAATAAGATTAAACACAGTGCTGTCATTTCACAAATATAACCTGATTTAGTAAACCACGCACCTCTCCTCTTATCGTCCAAGGGGCCCAATGCCCTTCACACGAACCACACGACCTTTCCCATTCATAAAATCGATCCTCTCACTAACAAACACCGAACTCTATCCCATTCATAAAACGATCCTCTCCCACTAAACACACGAAACTTGTCCACAAACCAACCTTCTTCTACCGCCAGACACCTCTTGACCAGGACGGAGGCGGCGCAGCTGATGGTCGGCATGATGAGCACAAGAGCTGCAGCTGTCACCTTCCTCGAGGAAAGGATCCACCCGTCTGTCCCTGGGTTTGTCTTTTTATTCCATTTTTACTCTTGTTTCTGTTTGTTTTGTTTTGTTTAGTATTTTTTTTTACATTTTTACTTTTTTTTGTATTACGGTGGAATTAATGACAAACTAGTAATTACATGTTTTGCTTTGGGACTCTTTTTTTTATATTATGCTTGCGTAACAGCACACGCACTCCAGCGAATCACGTACACTTAGTACATTATCAACGACCAGCTTGGATACCCACCAAGAGAAATTTGAAAGCTTTAGCACTCAAATATAACATTGCCATGATGATATCCCTAACGCATTGACCTCTCGTTCTGATTGCCAGCCAGGGGTCAAAGGTCAGCCGAGGGCCTTCTGAGCAGGTAATGCACGTGAGGGCCCCGCATTACAGGTCACAGTTCATCGCCCTCTGGGATCCTGACGGCACCACGGCGGAGTTCATGATCAGGGTCAGAAGAATTTCCTTGTGGCACAAAAGGCACTCGTAATGGCTTGGGAGATGTTGATGTGGCGCTATGGTTCTTCTACGCGTGTGACAGGCGTACAATAAATGAATAAGCAAATAAATGGG
>NC_051419.1:5835915-5836418 GCF_015228065.2 Penaeus monodon
CAATTCACTTAATCCACACTAATCCACTAAAACAATTGCATTATCCTTCATTACCCACGCCGTGAGAACTCAATCTAAACGCTTACCCTTTGCAAAGCACATTAACTCGACACATTCCCGACTCCTTTGGCAAACGCACATTCCCTTCGCCACAAAACCAACCGTCAAATTACAGCTTCTTGAAAACGTCACGGCAGAGCACTGGAGAACCGAGCCAATAGCAGATCACGGTTCCTTAAGGCGTCACGACAATGTTTACCGGAATAATGAACAGTAACATTTTCTTAAAAGACGTTACTGTTTACTACTATAATTCTGAACCAAAAACAAATCACAGTTCCTTAATTTTTTTAGACAGAGTGCTGGCATAACGAATCAATAACAAAATAAACAAATAGATAAAATAAAAATGTTAAGAAAAAGAATATACAATTTCAAACAAAAAAATATAATTTCTAAAAGATAACAAAGAAATTTATGATAAAACACTATAATACTGAGTA
>NC_051419.1:5836481-5836577 GCF_015228065.2 Penaeus monodon
CAATAAAGAAGTTACGAAAAATGATTACAATTCCACACAACACATTTTCTTACAAAAAAATCAACAAAGCACCACAGCACATTTTCTCAAAAATTG
>NC_051419.1:5836689-5836755 GCF_015228065.2 Penaeus monodon
GAAAATAAACAAAAACTTTCCGACAAAGCAATACAGTACATTACATAATCACATTTTCTAAAAATG
>NC_051419.1:5837265-5837467 GCF_015228065.2 Penaeus monodon
GAATTGCGAAAAAGGCGTTTCGATAAAGCAGCGTACAATCCTTCGCGACAGGCGGGTGAGCTGGGGCTCTACACAACACAACAGGAGTGGCTGGTTCTGCTGCCTCAAAATGTCACTCTGGAACACGCGAAAAACGACCTTCTCGACGCCCGGATATACATCGATAGTGAGGTAATTGGGAGCGATATGGGGTTACGAGGAT
>NC_051419.1:5838068-5838364 GCF_015228065.2 Penaeus monodon
AGACCATAGCAGTCCCATAGCAACAGCCCCCCCCCCTCATCCCCACGCTCGAACCCACAAGCCCTTGAGAACCCGATCCTCTGAACGCAGGTCCTCGTGTGCCAGTCGAACCCAGGCGTCGGGGGGTTCTCTCTGCGGGAGGTGTGGCGTGTGGGGCGCGGCCAGCCCTTCCTGACGGGGCCGCGGGGGGCGTGGTCGAGGAGGGAGGGGCTGGTGACCTCCGCCCTCCCCCCCAAGTACGACCGGAGGAAGGACATGCGGGGTTTCCACCTCAGGGTCGCGACCATCAATGTGAG
>NC_051419.1:5838401-5838523 GCF_015228065.2 Penaeus monodon
CTGCTCTGTTTTTTTTTTCTTTTTTGGGTTCAATTTTTTTCTGTTTTTTTCACCTTTTTTTTTATTTCTACTGATTCTTCTTCTGTTTTTCACCGATTTTTTTTCAATTATCTGTTGATAAA
>NC_051419.1:5839368-5840245 GCF_015228065.2 Penaeus monodon
GACACTAATAACTCCCACCTCTCTTGCATATTAATTTGATATGTAAAACCACATTAATTATATATCAAAACCAATACACGACCTTAGATTTATCATATAAATAATGCATGAGAATCAATAATTTAACACTGAATAATAAATAACTGACTCCTTTCTGCATCATGCTATCCATTAACATTTATATTTTTTCTACACTCGTCGATCTAACATTTACATCCAACACAGTTACATAATTATAGCTTGTTATCTTACGTCACAAGTGATGCCCCGCCACATACAACACAGTTCCGGACTTACAGAGTTGCAACAGGCTATATCCCCGTTAAATGCAGCACAGTTACAGAGATACAGAATTACAGTAATTACACGTTACAGGATTATAGAGTTTCAGCAGATTATACCACTTACTTTTTTCCTGTTATTAATTTTTTTAATTATACCAGTTACAAAATTTCAGAATTACAGGTAGCTATCTTACTTTCGGTTTGATGTCCCGATACATTTAACGTTACAGAATTATAAGCAGGATTATTTTTCCCTTTTACTCTCAAAAGTTACAGAACGAGTGTTAAATTCCTCAACTCTCATCCCCCCCCCTCCCCCATTATATCAACAGACTATAACCCCCAACTTTACATCCAACTAAATCATTCCAAAAACAATTAATTACAGTATTACAGACTACCTTACATTACAGACGATGCCGTACGAGGAGTTATCAGAAAATAACACGAGGCAAAACTTCATGGCCGGTTATGTGGTGGACGTCTGGCACACACTCCAGGAACAGCTGAACTTCACGTGAGTCAAGAATTAGAAATCAAATAAATAGATTTGATGATTATTGTAATGGTAAGGAAGAGAGAGGTAAAGAGGG
>NC_051419.1:5840449-5840873 GCF_015228065.2 Penaeus monodon
TAAAAGCCGTACCCCTCAAGTAACAGAATAACCCTGTCGAACATATAATGTTTAATACTCAAACATCGAAACAGAATCTAGGAGTAATTTCCCATAAATAACAAAGACCCTTTAGTGGTTAACTAATTTACCAAGTTATCAATACCCTTCTCATTCTCTCGTTGTCTGCATCTCGTACGGAGCCTCATGTAAATGACACGAAGCAACGTTTGATGTATCGAAGCAATATACGTAGTTCGGGATACATGTTAGATTATAAACTTGGGAGTAAGTCGTTTTACTGCCCATGTCTGTTTTCTGGGTAGATGGTTTCGAGCGCCGTGGGTTAAGGGCTGTTTATGTACTGTAGTTTACCCTCTAGTTTTTTCTTCAGTTTACAGGCATAGGACTGGTTGTTTGGTACGATTCGGTACTGTTTTTTTCA
>NC_051419.1:5841144-5841258 GCF_015228065.2 Penaeus monodon
TCTATTTTGTTTCCTTCTATCAGTTACCTCATTCGCTTTTCGGATAAAAGACCACCTGTTTAATTCGCTTTTTGTAACGCTGTTTTCTACAGATGCGTCTATTCTATTCATATA
>NC_051419.1:5841372-5841583 GCF_015228065.2 Penaeus monodon
AATTATTCCGTTTTCAGATACACGGCCACCGACACGTTGTTCGGATCCCTGCAATCGGACGGCGTGACTTGGAACGGCATGGTGGGAATGCTGCAGACCGACGACGCGGACGCAGCCGTGGCGCCGCTGTCGATCACCAAAATCCGATCAGTTTCTATCGATTTCACAATTCCGATTCAGATAGTCAGGTAAGAAGGCGATATTTTACGTC
>NC_051419.1:5841714-5841812 GCF_015228065.2 Penaeus monodon
CGATTTTAAAGCGTTTTTTTTTTACCAAAAATCTTCATGGTGTTATGAGATAGTATGGTAGTGAAAAGGGGTAAGAAAGAAAGATAATAAAATGGGGT
>NC_051419.1:5841857-5841933 GCF_015228065.2 Penaeus monodon
TATTAGATGAAATATGGAGGATATTTATGTGTTTGAGGAAAGGTTAGTGAGGAAAAGCGAGGGTTTTACATAAGAT
>NC_051419.1:5842112-5842215 GCF_015228065.2 Penaeus monodon
TATCTTAAGTATATCTGCTGAACTAAGAACATGAATGATAAACCCCGTTATCCTTTTCCATAAATGTAGTGAAAAAGTCCCCAGAACTGATACCCCCCCCCAA
>NC_051419.1:5842414-5843502 GCF_015228065.2 Penaeus monodon
AGTATAAGCGTCTGTTTGTTACACTTTTCCAAAAATAATTATCCCATACCCTAATTTTCCCCAATGTAAAATTTGTCTCTCCTTACATACCATACTTAACCCATTTCCTAACACAGCCTTTTAACTACAAGCTCTACCTATCAGTCCTTCCCCTACATACCCACTTCCTAACTCATTCCTTACCCAAATATGCTACCTAAACCATTCCCTTCCCACATACCCATTTTCTAACTCATTTCTTACCCAAATATGCTACCTAAACCATACCCTTCCCTTAAATACCCATTCTCGAACTCATTCCTTACCCAAATATATTACCTAACCCTACCTAATACCCTCCCTAGCCTATTTCCCTCCCCAAATATCCTAAGTAACCCTTTTCCTAACAGTCCCTTCCTTAAATATCCTCTCGCACACATTCCTTTCCCTAAATATCTTCCCTAAAACAATTCCTAAAAAAGAAAATCCTACTTTAATGCATAACACAGACTTTCCCTAAGTTTCCTAACACAATCCCTCCCCAAATATCCTTCTTAACACAGTCCCTAACATAGTTCTTCCTCTTCTTAACAATCCTTTCTCACTACACAGTCTACCATCCTTCCCTAACATATCCCTTTCCCCTACAACACAGTCCTAAAAACAGTTCACAATCCTTTCTCTTTAAGTCCTAACACAATCCTTCCCCTTCTTAACACAGTCCCTAACACAGTCTTTCCCTCCCTAACACAGTCCCTAACACAGTCCTTCCCCTTCGTAACACATTCCCTAACAGTCCCTAACACAGTCCTTCCCCTTCGTAACACAGTCCCTAACACAGTCCTTTCCCTTCTTAACACAGTCCTTCCCCTTCCTAACACATTCCCTAACACAGTCCTCTCCCTTCCAGCACCCGCTTGTACATCCGCCGTCCCGTGCTGGAAGGATCCTGGACGCTCTATGGACAGCCCTTTGACGGGTTCCTGTGGGCCTGCATCCCTGTCTTTCTCGTCGTCTGCGGTTGGTGTTCCTTTGCTGTTCTTTGTCTCTCGTTTGTGTTTTGGAGCTGCATTCTGTGGAGTTTGTTTTTGAGTGTAATGGTTGGTTTG
>NC_051419.1:5843840-5844052 GCF_015228065.2 Penaeus monodon
GCGACGGTCAAACAAGGTGTCAACGATCATCGCATCCCCTTTGAGGAAGCTTTCTGGATCATGTTCTGCGGCATCGTCCAGCAATGTGAGTTCCGTGACTTGCAATTGCAAAGCAAGTACTCTACGATTGACCTAAGTCATGGGTTCCTAAGCTGAGGGCTACAAGGTACTTTCCGCGGAGCCATGGAGCAATATGCAAATTATGACGTCGA
>NC_051419.1:5844132-5844315 GCF_015228065.2 Penaeus monodon
AATGACATGGATTTGAAAAGATGATAGACAATGAATGGGGTTTAGAGATTATTAGAATGAAAAAAAGGCCACAGAATGAAAAAAAAAGGTTGGCAACCACTGATCTAAGTCATTTCCTATATGCTGGCTACTCTTTATCACGGTTACGGTTACCCTGAATCGAAACAGGAGCAAGTCATTAAT
>NC_051419.1:5844614-5844764 GCF_015228065.2 Penaeus monodon
GGTGGAGCCTCGGCTGATGTCCGGCAGGATCGTCTTCTTCGCCGGCTTCTGGACGGGCCTGATCCTCTTCACCTGCTCAGACTCGGGCCTCCTCGTTCATCCTGACTGACTGCGCCAACCCCGTGCCCTGCGGACTGCGCTCCAGGCTGG
>NC_051419.1:5844952-5845263 GCF_015228065.2 Penaeus monodon
TAGATTGGTGGGGATAAGGTGGGGAGTAGATGGGTGGTGGTGGGGAGTGGATGAGTGGGTGAGAGGGGGTGGGTGAGGGTGGATAGGGGTTGATGAGTGGGTTGGTAGGGTAGGTGAGGAGGAGATAGCGTGGAATGGAGGGATGAGTGAGTAGAGGTGGATTGATGGGGTGCGTGGGTAAATGGGTGACAAGTGGGTAGGAGGAGATAGGTGGATGAATGGGTGAGCGGATGAGTGGGTCTATGGGTGAGGGTATGGTGAGTGAGGGTGGTGGAGATGGGTGAGGATGGGGTATGGGGTGGTGATATGGG
>NC_051419.1:5845310-5845392 GCF_015228065.2 Penaeus monodon
GTCTATGGGGTGGGTGGGTAGGTGGGTGAGTGGATGGATGTTTAGGTAAATCGATCGATCGACGGACGGATTGGATGAACGA
>NC_051419.1:5845651-5845845 GCF_015228065.2 Penaeus monodon
ACACACACCCACAGTCTCAACCCTCTCACCACCTCCCCCTCATCCCCCCTCCCCCCTCTGCCTCCTCAGCTGGCGCCCCCCAGTTCGCCGATGAGACTTGCGTGGGAGACTTTCGTGGGAAAAGATCCCGTCAAAAACCTCCCGAACAACAACGATGACGCTCTCAATAGTGTCTTGGAAGGTGAGTCCCTCCT
>NC_051419.1:5846334-5846654 GCF_015228065.2 Penaeus monodon
CAAACAACAACGCCACAGCTCCCAAATACACCAACAAATGCACAACCGAACAGAGTGACCCTCCTTAAGAACCAATTTCCTCCGCATCTTCAAGGGAAATACGCCTTTTTCGCCAACAAGGAATACATCATCTACCGCCTGCAGCGCGTCTTGCCCCTAAAGCAAGCCATGGACATTGTCGACACGAAAACGGACTTCCTCAAACGTGGCATCGGCTTCGGCTTGCAGAAGAGGTCGCCTTTCAGGAACGTCATGAACCACGTGTGGGTTTTGTTGCCTTGGCATTGAGCCGCTGTTGTGTGTGTGCGTCTGTTTAGCTG
>NC_051419.1:5846863-5846927 GCF_015228065.2 Penaeus monodon
GAATGGTATGTTGTGATTGTTTTTTTTAATGCATCTCATTTTCTATATAATCATATTGCACAAA
>NC_051419.1:5847080-5847151 GCF_015228065.2 Penaeus monodon
AAAAAATTTCGAGCAAGTAACGATAACGCACCACGAGTTCCACAAGAACGAAAGCTAATCAATTCCCTCTA
>NC_051419.1:5847267-5847385 GCF_015228065.2 Penaeus monodon
TTTCCACTTGGCCAGGCTGCACAAGATGACCCAGAAGGGCCACTTGGACCGACTCAAGCGGAAGTGGTGGCCCAACATCGCGCGAGAACCAGAGGGAACTTATCCGACGCCCGGTTTC
>NC_051419.1:5847733-5847879 GCF_015228065.2 Penaeus monodon
TTTTGTGTGTGAATATAATCACATTCGAAGTACAGAAATTGCAAACCAATCGAAAATTGTTAAATACTTCACACAGCTGTAACACTTTAAATGCTCGGCAATTTTCCGCACCTTAATAGTGTAGTATATTTTCCATTTCCTTTTTT
>NC_051419.1:5848430-5848651 GCF_015228065.2 Penaeus monodon
CCCAAAAAACCACATTTTTTCTCTCCCTTCTCCCCCATTAACAATTATTTTCTTATCTTATCTCCCTCCTCTCAGGTGTTCACAGTGTTCATCGTGTGGGGGGGAGGCATCGCGGTGTCTGTGGTGTTGCTTGCGTGGGAGAAGTTCGTGTTCCAGAGGCCGCCCGCGAGCACGCCCATCACGCCCACAATGCTCCCTCAGAAGTTTGCCTTTCAGCAGGA
>NC_051419.1:5849913-5850945 GCF_015228065.2 Penaeus monodon
TTTTTGCCATACTGTACACAAAATACCTTATCCCTTCCCATGCTAAACTTCATTTCTTTCAACAGCTGACTTCTCCAGTTCTGTCCAACACCTAACGAGATTAAATCGAGGAGAAAACAGTCGCTTCAACATAGTAATGGTTCAAATAATAATGCAAATAAAGTACAATCCAAGATAAATATAAACATAGCCAAAAAAACACGATGCACAAATGAGATTCATCGCGCACTGTGTTTTTTTCTGAGTGTTTTAACCATTTAAGTATAAATATCTCATAGAATATGAAAATACAGAGACCCCTGTATGTGGAAATATAAAGCATATACACCATTACAATCATCTGTAGTAAATGTATGATCACAATGACGCAAGGAAGATTGATTTTCAGCAACGAAAAAAAACACACAATAGTCTGTATGATTTCGGGCACAAGTAGATTTGAAACCCTGTGTACCTTAACTATAACAACCGTAGATATTGGGTAGAATTGGAATCACAAGAGAAAATGGTGGACTGCATAAATGATTATAACTAAATTTGATGTTTAGATCCCTGTTATTTCTTTTGTATAGGTTTTAGGCATACGAAATAAAGTGTGAAAATACAAGCGAACATTAAAAAGGTAGACGTGCAGACACTTAAAATATACAATAGCATTTCCACTGTAGAAAAGTGAGTACTATACACAGTAGCAAATGTACAACTCATATATCCGCGTCTAACAGAATTGCGTAATGTTGGCATGGACCTTGCTTTCTCACCATGAATGTTTAATAAACGAGATTTGTGGCTGTCTATTTTTTCATATTCTCCTTAGATGTTCCACGCCACGTTGAGCGTCAAAAGAACAACCATTTTCATTGCGTTATGGTGAAAAAAAATTCAAATGATAGACGAGGCATAAGGTCCGAGAGAAAGAATGATATCTTTTTCGCCTTTCAGCAGGCGATTGCAGGTATATATTGTATATAGATTCAGAATTCCTTCGCAGGACTGATCCCGACGATGAATTCCTCTCACTCTCTACTACCC
>NC_051419.1:5851403-5851678 GCF_015228065.2 Penaeus monodon
AGTTTTAATTTAGTTTTGTCGGGGATTTAGACCTATCATCAAGCTACATTCAAGAACGTCCATACACAACGTAAACAGAACCCAACGTGCCATATCCGACCCGTCTGCTCTGAATGAAAAGAAATTAAACAACACTGAAAGAATAACGTCAACAAGAACACTTACCAGGGAAGGCTGTAACAGGACATTCCAATACCACGCTGTTTCCTTCCTTCACTGTCATCTCCTTGGCTGCGTCCTCGTCGACACTTGGGGGAACTGCGATACGTTTGAAA
>NC_051419.1:5852370-5852915 GCF_015228065.2 Penaeus monodon
CCGAAATATCAATACAAAACATCTCCAAACAACAAAACAACAAAAACCAGTTCCTCTTCCTCCTGCTCCTCTCTCTTACGTACCATAAACCTGGAGCGTGTAACTGAGGGTATCTTTCCCCGCTGGATTCGTAGCTGTACACGTTATTACGCCCGTGTCCTCCCGTGTCAGCTCCCGGACCTGGAGTTTGGCGCCCCCGTTCATGACCTGTGGATGTGTGTGGGCGGCACTGATTACGTTTTTGGATTCTTGTTTTTTTTTGGGGGGGGGGATTTCGATTATGTTGTAGAATGGTTGGTGGTTTGGGGGAGTTTCATATTTAGATTTGTTTTTGTTTGTGATAGTTTGTGTGTATGGAATTATATCGCGTTGTGTTATATAAGTGTAAGTACGATTATGATGATATATTTGTATGACTTAAGATTTCAATATCATTTAACAATTCAGTGGGAAAGGTTTATAAACGTATATACTTCTAAACGAATCCTCTGTATTGTAAATCATAAAAAATATATCTTTATTATCAAATCATCTCTATTCTACGG
>NC_051419.1:5852936-5855261 GCF_015228065.2 Penaeus monodon
GACGCATCGCCAAGACCGCAATCCCTGGAACCCAACCGAGACCTCGATTAGCATGCATTATACAGCCATAGAAATCAAACGCGACTGACATGCATTATACAATCACACAATCAAGCGCCCGGGAATGGCCAATCGACCTGGTAATGAGGGTGTTCCGGGGTGATGAGTGTGTTGCCTCGCGTCCAGGCCAGCGTGGGCGGGGGGTTACCCGACGCCTCACAGAGCAGGTCCGTCGACTGGCCCGCCACGCCCACCACCTGTCGCCTCACGTTGGCGCGCTGGATCACGGGCGGGACTGCGAGATAAGGAGGCGTGTTTATCTTGTCATTCTGATATGAAAAATTACTTCCTGGGTGATTTTAGTAATCCGATAGACATTATTCTCTGAAAGATCTATATCCAGATAACATTCGCGTGACACAAAATACCCAATATCTTACACATTATATCCTATTCCATTTTACTTACACCTTATTTCACCCCATACATTCTCCTCTTCATTTATCTCATCTAACATTCTAAATCTACAGACTACATTTTACTCAACACCAACCCAAGCCTACAGTGACCACATGACATTAATACGAACTGAACCACACACATACCCTGTACAGTGAGTGTGTAGGTGAGGGTATCCTGTCCCGCGCTGTTCATCACGATGCAGGTGAAGGCGCCCCCATCACCTTCACGTACCCTGCGCAGGTGTAGTTCCCGACCCCCGGCCCTCACCTGCGAGGAAGGTGCCATGATAACTTGGGGAATATTGCTTTTTCTGAGGTATGTTATTGGATAAGTGGGGATACAGGGTTAGATAAGTTGTTGGATAAGTGGAGAATATGTTGGATAAATGATTAGAGAATATGTTGGATAAATGATTAGAGAATATGTTGGATAAATGATTGGAGAATATGTTGGATAAATGATTAGAGAATATGTTGGATAAATGATTGGAGAATATGTTGGATAAATGATTAGAGAATATGTTGGATAAATGATTAGAGAATATGTTGGATAATTGATTGGAGAATATGTTGGATAAATGATTGGAGAATATGTTGGATAAATGATTAGAGAATATGTTGGATAAATGATTAGAGAATATGTTGGATAAATGATTGGAGAATATGTTGGATAAATGATTAGAGAATATGTTGGATAAATGATTAGAGAATATGTTGGATAAATGATTAGAGAATATGTTGGATAAATGATTAGAGAATATGTTGGATAAATGATTGGAGAATATGTTGGATAAATGATTGGAGAATATGTTGGATAAATGATTAGAGAATATGTTGGATAATTGATTGGAGAATATGTTGGATAAATGATTAGAGAATATGTTGGATAAATGATTGGAGAATATGTTGGATAAATGATTGGAGAATATGTTGGATAAATGATTAGAGAATATGATGGATAAATGATTGGAGAATATGTTGGATAAATGATTAGAGAATATGTTGGATAAATGATTGGAGAATATGTTGGATAAATGATTAGAGAATATGTTGGATAAATGATTAGAGAATATGTTGGATAAATGATTGGAGAATATGTTGGATAAATGATTGGAGAATATGTTGGATAAATGATTGGAGAATATGTTGGATAAATGATTGGAGAATATGTTGGATAAATGATTGGAGAATATGTTGGATAAATGATTGGAGAATATGTTGGATAAATGATTGGAGAATATGTTGGATAAATGATTGGAGAATATGTTGGATAAATGATTGGAGAATATGTTGGATAAATGATTAGAGAATATGATGGATAAATGATTGGAGAATATGTTGGATAAATGATTGGAGAATATGATGGATAAATGATTAGAGAATATGTTGGATAAATGATTAGAGAATATGTTGGATAAATGATTGGAGAATATGTTGGATAAATGATTGGAGAATATGTTGGATAAATGATTGGAGAATATGTTGGATAATTGATTGGAGAATATGTTGGATAAATGATTAGAGAATATGTTGGATAAATGATTGGAGAATATGTTGGATAAATTATTAGAAAATATATTGGATAAATGATTAGAGAAAATGTCGGATAAGTTATTGGATAAGTCATTAGACAAGTTGTTGGATAAGTGACTGGATATGTTTGATGGTGATTGGAGATGTTACAGGACAAATGATTGGAGAAACTGCTGGATAAGTGATTGGAAAAGCTGTTGGATAAATTGGATAAGTAATTAGAGTTGTTAGATAAGTGATCGGGTAAGCTTTGTGAGAACTTTATCTTTGGATATTTCAAATAAGGAGTAAACTTACAAGGCTCTAAAAAAAGACCTATCAAAATGTGGAT
>NC_051419.1:5855282-5855466 GCF_015228065.2 Penaeus monodon
CGCCACACCCCGCCAAACCGTACCCACATACCCACCTGGAGATTCGGATCCACGTAGGGCGTGACTGGTCGACCGTGGCGAGACCACGACACGGCGGGAGTAAGCAAGCTCTCCGCCTCACACGTCAGGGCGAGAGGCTGGTGCAGAACCACCTCCAGGTTCGTCTCACGGGGGGGGATGATCC
>NC_051419.1:5856088-5856386 GCF_015228065.2 Penaeus monodon
TACCCCCCCTCCCCCCCCCCAAAAAAAATTCAAACCACGCCCCTCATTTCCCCAAACACCCCAAAAACTCACTATGAATAACGACAACGAAGTCCCTCGACGCTGACCCTGACGGAGACGTGGCCGTGCAGGTGTAACGCCCCGAGTCCTCAGTCGTTGCTGACTTAAGCCTCAGCACCTGGCCGTCCTCGAGCAGTGATATGCGGTCGCTCAGCTCGACCCCCTGAGGCACCGAGAGATGGCGTTGTGATGCGGTGGCACTCGAAAGTGTTTTCATCGCTTCATGCGGGCTATTTGG
>NC_051419.1:5856592-5857121 GCF_015228065.2 Penaeus monodon
GGAAAGAAGAAGAGGAAAGACAGAGAGAGAAACCCAGCCAAATGACAGAAAACAGAAGTTAAAATCCATCTTTTCTCTCCCAAAGAACAAGCTAGGACTCCTGGCATATCAAAAATTACATCCAAACATGTCCAAACACACATCCAAAAGTATCCTCCCTCACCTCATCATCCTTCTCCCAGGTTAGCGTGGGCGTGGGCGTGCCTATGGTGTAGCATTCCAGGTCTACCTCGCCGCCCACGATACCCATAGTGTCTCCACCCACGCCTCCTCCTAGTACGTTCTCTACCATGTCCTCAATAATAACGGGTGGGACTGGAAGGAACATATTTTTAATAATAACATTAAAACGTAATATCTTTTTTATTACGTCGGTAATAAAATATGCTAATGATGAAAGCAATAGCAATACTTATACAACATTAAAACTGACAACAATGATAACAACCATTATCTTTATTACAATCATCATCACTTAACAACAAAGTGATTTAGACATCAAAGGATCCTTAATTAACCATTAATACAG
>NC_051419.1:5857414-5859458 GCF_015228065.2 Penaeus monodon
TAAGTAAGAGAATCCTGTCCCGCGGCACTGGAGGCAACGCAGGTGTAGTTAGCAGCGTGTTGTGGCTGCACCCTCAGGAAACTTAGTGATTCACCTCCTGCAGTGACGTGTAGGAAGGGATCACGGCTGCTGTCTAGAGTTTGTCCATTCTGTAAGGCGAGGTTCAAGGGGGCGGTAATGGTCAATGGGTTTGTATTAGTGCGGTTGTTGATGGTTAATGGGTTTGTGCTCATAGGGCTGGTAGTGGTCAATGGGTGCGTCCTGTGTGGTTAATGGTGGTGGTTTTGCTTTACGCCGGTGGGAGTTTGAATGGTTCTATGAAGTGTTGGATTATTGACACTATTTTGGGAGTGAATTGATAAAAATGGCATAACAAAAAGTTATTTGTTTTCAATGAATGCATATTCAACAAACACCGTGCAACTGAACTTGAATATTTTTTTTATTCAAATCAACAAAATAACCCAGGAACGCCAATCACTTCAGCAAGATTAATTCACAAAGTACCTCCAATCTATAACATCACTTCTACCAACATAAACCACCAAAATGAATCGAATTCACAATACATATAAAACCACGTTGTCTAAAAATGTTCTTAAACTAGGCATTGATACCTTTTGCCATGAGAGCGTGGCTGGGGGTCTGGCGTCCACAATACAGGTGAGTGTGATAGAGGAACCTTGTACTACACCTAACACTGTCCCTTGCTCTGGAACCTGGATCACAGGGGGCACTGGAAGAGAGAGTGTGACGTTTTTTCCTTCGGGTATTTATATTGGCTGTGTTCTGGGTAATTGCGAATACCGTAATGAATCTGGAATTTTATGTTGTCTTATTTGTGTGATGTGAAGTGAAGCTTACATCTACATGTCGTCCCATCTATAAATTAGGATTTCTTTTAAAAAAACAAAGAAATGGATAAGTATATTAATAGATAATTAAACAAAAAAGAAGAAAACGCTGAAATAAACGCGGTTTCACATTTTACTATGACAAGCCGTACCACAAGGCAATCACACAACGCACATCTGGAGACAGCTCTAACTCACACAAGACCTGCAGGCTGAAGGTCTCCTCGGCAGACCCAGCCGTGTTGGAGGCGATGCAGGTGTAACGCCCTTCGTGAGCCCCCTCCACCTTCTTGACCACGAGGGACTCTCCTTCCTCCTGCAGGTCGAAGCCACTCCTTGCCATCTCTTCCTCCGTCAGGACTTTCCCCTGGCCGCCAACCCACGCAACCTATAGGGAAGTAACAGGTATTCCTTTGTGCTCTGTATATGCTGTGCTAATGTCCACCATAAATGTTTTGTTAGACTCATCTGTGTTGTATTACTACACTGTACCTTGCATATTCGTAAATTATGTATACATGGCTAAATACCCATAACCCTAACCAGAACAACTGAAGTGGGTCTTATGATTTGATTGTTTAGTTCTGTTTCCCTGGTACGTGTTACCTGGGGGTAGTGGGTTTGAGCCCTTGCCAAGGAAGCTATTTATACATCCATGTAAAAATACACAATATGCACATATCAAAAGGCATACGACATATCAAAACATATAATCAAAAGGACTCTATTATAAGAGAAGAAACACGACAGAACACACGTATCCCCCCCAAAGACGATCCATTCCCATTCAAGAAACACAAACTCTTACCTGGGGACGTGGATGGCCTCGGGTCCTACAGGTGAGAGTCACCGAATCGCCTTCTCGAGCTCGCACCTTCTTCGTGGGCGGCGTGGGCGTGATCACGGGCGGACTAAGCACGTCCAGGGTGTAATTAGTGACGAGTGACCCTACTGCGTTCGTGGCGAGACATGTCACTCTGCCTTCACTGGAGCTTAGTACTCTGGACAAAGCAAGACGAAGAAATTAACACTTTTAGAGGGAATGATATTGTGATGTCAATTTCCTTTGTTTCTAAAATAGTGAAGCATATAAGACACTCTTTTTTTCAAATAATGCATTAGAAAAACAATAGCGAAGTGAAATTTATAAGAAACTGCGAATAGATTTATTACAGGGAAATGTATATGGA
>NC_051419.1:5859569-5859816 GCF_015228065.2 Penaeus monodon
TACAAGAAATTTTACTAATTTTGTTTTGAATTTTTATTTTTTTTGGCATCATCAGTTCTTCTTTTATGATTAGAGACGGAATTACTTTACGAATATAAATCATAAATCAAAAACCTCTTGCAATAGTGTTCCTCTGTTAGTGAGAAAATATGTTGTTAATCCATATACTTGTGTTGCAGTTTTGTGAAAGACTTTTTTTCTATTACATACCTTAAAATGTGTGTGTACGTAAAGTGCAATCCTCCCT
>NC_051419.1:5859898-5861426 GCF_015228065.2 Penaeus monodon
ATTATCTCACAAAATTATTACCTATTATCACACAAAACCTTGCAAAAAAGTATTTACGTAATCCATCATACACCCACCAATGCTTTCAGTTTCTCCTTCAATACTGGACCATACCAGATACCATAAATCAGAAGCCTCACATGTCCCGTAACTAGACCACATCATACGCCATAAAATAATCCATATTTTTCTATAAGAAACCTCGCATCCCACAAAAAAAACACATTTCCGTAACAAAAACCTTACTTACCACATATCTCATAACAAGACCATACCATACGCCTTAAAGAAATACACATTTCTCTATTTCTCTATAAGAAGTCTCACAGACACACATCCCACATCACTCATTCATTAAAAAAAACACCATATTTCTGTACCAGAAACTTCCCATACCACCCATCCCACAAAGAAACCTACACCCCCGTACCAGAAACCTCACAAACCACACACAACCAAAAAAAAACCATCTCCGTATCAGAAACCTCACAAACCACCCACCCACACAGAAACCCACACCTCCGACCAGAAACCTCACAAACCACACACATACCAAGAAAACCCACATCTGTACCAGAAACCTCCCATCCCACCCATCCCACAAAGAAACCCCCATCTCCGCACCAGAAACCTCACAAACCACAAACATACCCAGAAGCCCCCACCTACCTGAGCAAGTGCAGCTGTCTAGCCTGACTGGTGAGCCTCACGAACTGCCCCTTGGCGTTAACAGGCTGCTCGTCCATAAACCATTTTATCTCCGGTTCGGGGTTGCCCTCCACAGGGCAGTCCAGGCTAAGGGCGCGGTTCACGAGCACTGAAAGGATTAGGGAGATTAGGGGGCTGTGTGGTCGTTTCTTACAAGGATTAGAAGAATTAGTAGATGACGAGGTCGTTTCTTAGAAAGACTGAGAGGTTGTGTGGTTGTTTCTTAGAGTAGGTTATGAGATCCTTTCGCATAAGGATCTGGTTATGAGGTATTTTCTTGGATTAGGTTATGAGGACCTTTCGCATAAGGATTAGGTTATAAGGACCTTTCGCATAAGGATTAGATTATGAGGTTTATTCTTAGGATTAGGTTATGAGGTCTATTCTTAGGATTAGGAAGTTGCATGGTTGTTTCTTAAAAAGATTATGAGGTCTTGAGGTCTTCCTTAAAAGGATGAGAAGTTTATGAGGTCTTTTCTTATGTGTCGAGGATTGCGTGGGATGATTGGTGATTGTGGATTGGGGATTAGAGTTTTATTCCTTTCTGTGTATATATTTTGTTGCGAAAAAGGTTATATATTAGATAAATATGAAGATGATTGTTTATTGGCGGTTTTAGAAAAGGTTTTCGATGTGAGATGTTAATATTCAAAATTGGTATCATTTTATGATTTATAATAGTATAAAAACGTTCAAATTGACACAAACACAGCGACGTCACTATCTATTGCTTCCACTATTACCGTCGCAAAACAGCAGAACATCCGTTTCCCAAAGAACATCAGAACATCATTTCCCCACAGAACATGAGCTACCTAGG
>NC_051419.1:5861537-5861744 GCF_015228065.2 Penaeus monodon
GTAACTCACCCGTGTGCTGTGTCTTCGGCTGGTAGGAGAGTGACGGAGGAGCAAGAACATCCACATCAAACACGTACTCTGCTGTTCCTGCTGCGTTGCTCGTGATGCAACTGTACAGCCCGGAGTCGTCTTGGGCCAGGGAATTAAAGTGCAATAACCTGTGAAATAATTTTTTTACGTAATGATCGTTTTTTATGTCTTGAAGGG
>NC_051419.1:5861784-5862134 GCF_015228065.2 Penaeus monodon
ATGCGTACATGCTGTATTCGTTATCTTTTAATGATATCTTGAAGTTCTTGCGCGAGACGAGTCGGAGATCTGGGTTCTCGTCTTAAAAATGAAAATATTTCGATGCCCATTAATCTAAATCTCACTCACCTGTCCGACGCTGTGAAGTTCCTGCTACCCGATAAGGGCGTGATGATCTGTCCGTCCTTGAGCCACAGGATGGTGGGCGTGGGCGTGCCAGTGACGTCACAGAAGAGGTCGAGGCTCTCGCCCGCGACACCGATCACCTTCTCCTCCAGCTCCGAGCCCTGAGTGACACAAGGCCATGTGTTGAAGTTTGTGTAGAGGGAATTTAATATCATCTGACAGGT
>NC_051419.1:5862212-5863925 GCF_015228065.2 Penaeus monodon
GGGGGGGGGGGAGGGAGAACCATATAGACAGAGAGGCAGATAGCTAAATAATAACCTCGAAACTAAGAGAGAAGCATGGAACCACAACAGACGTTTGATTAGTATCTAAACATAATACTCGTACAGACAACCCAAAAAAATTAACACAGAAAACCCTACCCCTTCCAAGACCAAAAAAACACCAAGCTATATCACAGAATAACTCCGAGGTCTTACCGTGGCCCATGTGGGAGGAGTGAGGACAGTGAGGAGCGTGGTAAGAGTGGTCGTCCCCGCGGCGTTGGTGGCGAGACAGGTGTAGTTCCCGGCATCGGCTCCACGCGCCCTCGTTATGCTCACCTGCCGCCCGTGGTTGTCTACGCTCACGCCCGAATGCAGGGCTGATAGAGCGTGGCCGTCCTGGGGAGTGATGCAAGGAAAATGGGTGTAGAAGGAGTAAAGTCTGTTTTGTTTTGTGTTCGAGTGATTCGAGTCGTTAACTTTATATATCACTTTTAAGGTGTAAAATGTATGCATATAACGGTCGATAACAAAGGCTTTTGCGCCTAGATAAGGTTAAAATGATAAACCTCTTTTCTTCTGAACTTAATGTTCAGCTTTTAGAACCTATAACGGGCAAACTCGGGACAAGATCCCATGAACAAGACACATAACTGAAAGAAACACAGACCCAGTACCTATAACACACTCGCACTTAGCACGAAGAATGGGATCGAATCCCCTCCCCCCCCCCCTAAATAAATCAAATAAGAAAGAAGGGAACTCAGCTGACGAAACAAAAGAGAATCGAGCCCCCTCCGCGATACCTTCAGCCACGTGATGGTGGGCGGGGGGTCGGCGACGATGAAGCACGTGATGGTCACTGGACGATTGAGAACCACAGATTTCTCCACGACAGGTTGGTCCAGATCCAGCAATTTAGGAGCCACTGAGGAAGAAAAGGTTAACGTGTTATGATGACCTTTTCCTTCCCTTTGTTGTTTTTCGTTCTTTCTTACTTCACTGATTCGTTTGTATGACGTAATAACTTTATTTCCCAATTCCTTGGTGTCGTTCTTGTTTACTCGTTTATTTGCATGAAATTATAACTTCGCTTCCTATTTTCTTGTATTTGTTAATCTTTTATTGTTATTTGTATAAAATCATAATCTAATTTCCTATTTCCTTATGGTAGCTACCTTTATTTTTAATTTACTTACCACATATCCATGAATACACCGCCAAACCACAAGTATTTCTCCATTCAAAATAGCCCTTCCAAGCTGTGAAAATAACCAATCATCATAACTTCACATAACTAAAAAAAAAAGGGTAAACAGCCGTACCCATGACGCTCAGAGTGAAGTCCTGCTCGATGGTTCCTGCTTCGTTGGTCGCCAGGCAGGTGTACCGCCCATCGTCTTCCTTGGTCACGTTTTGGAGGGTCAGGCGCCGAGGGTCCCTGTGAAGCCGCAGGTCAAAGGATGTCATGCAAGTGTCATGCGGGAGAAGTTTTAAAGTGGAATAAACGGCTTGTTATGAATAATAATTATGGATATGTGTATAATGTAAGAAATGTAACTTCACTCTTACCCATATCGTGTTCAACAAACACCAAAACAAACTCAAATAAGGAAGGAGAAAACTGTACATTTATATACCTCACAATACCCCAACCACAATATAAAAATGACCCCCTTAAAAAAACAGGAAAAAAATTACCCCACCCCTCAC
>NC_051419.1:5863949-5864328 GCF_015228065.2 Penaeus monodon
TGAGCGTCATCCATACGTGGCAGTAAATGAGTGCTGGATGATGCCCGAGTCCCTCATCCACAGCACGGAAGGCGAGGGTGTGGCGTGCACGGGGCAGAAGAGCTCGACATCCTCGCCTGCCACAGCGTTCACGTCTTCCACCACAGACTCCGTGAAGCGTGGAGGAACTGGGTGGCGTCGATGCAAAACAAATAATAAGTAGATGAATGAATAATAAAATCAAATTAGTAACATAAATTTAAAGTATGTTTAAAGACAGGATGTACTCATCACGAATATCGATGAAAAGAAGGAATCAGATCAAGATTTTTTTTTTACACATACATTAGATATAAAAGTACTTATAACAACCATTAAACACAAACTCCACCCCCCCCCC
>NC_051419.1:5864391-5864642 GCF_015228065.2 Penaeus monodon
ACGAATCGCACTAAGGGCTCAAAAGGGGATCAGAACCGCTAACCATGAACTTCGAGCGTAAAGTTGATAGAGAGGGAACCCGCCTCGTTCGTAGCCAAGCACGAGTAGTTCGCGGCGTCGTCCTCCGTCACCTGAAGGAGTTTCAGATCTCGTCCTCCTGCGCTCAAGTGAAGGTTGGGGTCGTCCTCATCCAGCGGCATGTTATTCTGGAAATTTGCATAGTTATTCATTAATGGAAGACAGAAAATAAG
>NC_051419.1:5865855-5865960 GCF_015228065.2 Penaeus monodon
TCCCCGTAGACTTTAATGATCACACAATCACGATTATAAAAGGAATGATAAACCAAATACAGATAAGTCTTCAGAGAGAGCGAAAAATAAACGATCTAGATTTAT
>NC_051419.1:5866002-5866182 GCF_015228065.2 Penaeus monodon
AAGATACGCAGGTAGATGCACCATACATGGATATGTACGTGTATGTAGCCCTTAGCTATAAACAAATAATCTTAAGACCTACATGAGGCGGGAAGACATACTGAAATATGATGTAAATGTCCGTAGACTTTTATTGTCCACTACAACCCAAAATCTTTTGCTTTTAAGAAATTCAATGAC
>NC_051419.1:5866448-5867825 GCF_015228065.2 Penaeus monodon
AAAATATCACCACCATTAATTACCTTGAACCAGAAGACCTGCGGATCTGGCGACGCATGGATGAGGCACGAGAGGGACGCCGGCCGACTTGCACGGACGCTGACGTACGTGGGGGCGTTGGGGTCCTCCAGGCGAGGGGGGGTCACTACCCTCAACACGTACGTCTGTTCGTCCGACCCCGCCACGCTGCTCGCTATACACGTGTACGAACCGGCGTGGAATTCGCTCACGCTCTTGATTCTCAGCTCAGACTTTTCGTTTTAGGAGGAGAAAGATGCGTTGAGATTATTGTGTATATGGTATAAGGATTAGTAACTCTGTTCCCGTATTTGTCTGATGTCAAATTCCAAACGGACGAAATGGAATGGTTTATTGTCTGCGATGGTGGGGTTACGGCGAGTTTTCCATTATATTTCGTCAGGTGTAATTTGATAGCGGTCAAAAGTGGAATCATAGTATCAGAATTAAGGGAAATGTGAGTATAATGGGAGGTCATGAGGACATGAGTAGCAGAGTGTACATTTAAAGAAATTTCTATACTAAAAAAGGAAGGGAAGCATCTGTATTTAAGGAAACGATTCTAAATAAATGCTTTATAAAGAAGGTGATATCTGATAATAATGTTAAACTACCTAGTAATATAATATTGATTTTATCTTTAAAAGTACGATGAAAAAACGACTGCTTCCAATGCCCATCTAAAAAGGTCATGCTACTGCAAGCCCAGACGTGCAGATCTCCCTTTTCACAAATGGAACAGCGTCTTCTCAACCATCTATAATACTTCAAGAGAACTTTGAAGGGGAAACTGAAGGAAAGACTAACCTTCCCACGCCCTACGTCGTGGACAGTGATGGCCGGCAAGTACAGTTCCTGCAGAGACACACCGTCCTGCAGCCACACGATGGCGGGCGGAGGGTCGCCGTCCACCTCGCAGTCGAGGACCACGTCATCGCCCTCCACTGCGGACCGGAACGTGTCTTTGTCTTGTATAATCACTGGTGGTGCTGTGAATAAAAGACAAAATAAGGAAAACGTAATGATATATATCATTCAT
This sequence comes from Penaeus monodon, assembly GCF_015228065.2. Classification (NCBI taxonomy): domain Eukaryota; kingdom Metazoa; phylum Arthropoda; class Malacostraca; order Decapoda; family Penaeidae; genus Penaeus; species Penaeus monodon. The sequence goes on from NC_051419.1 coordinate 5,867,506, forward strand.
TGGCGGATCTAATTTCACCTCAGTTTTTAATGTCCCTACACGTTGTTATGATATCTACAGGTAAACGCAAATAAGCCGTGATCATTCTTCGATGTAAAAAAAAAAAAAAATGCAGATCCGTTTGTGAAAAGCCTTCCCCCCTCTTCATGCAGCCGCAGAACACCTTTTACTCCTTCCCGCAATTCACCGCGTTCTTGCTCCCGCCTCGCTACGCACCTAACACATTGACTTGGTAGGTGGCCGTGTCGCGTCCTCCTTCATTCTCGGCCACGCACATATAGGTCCCGGTGTCCTGCATGACGGCCTCGGACACCAAGAGG
>NC_051419.1:5867861-5868720 GCF_015228065.2 Penaeus monodon
AGGCCATGGAAGCCGAGCAGACCATCCAGCGGGGCGGAGTTCTGTCGGACAGACCTGCTTTAGAGGGGCATTAGGGCACACGGAACGCTACCCATTTAGACACAGATTCTAAATGCTGGAAAACAATGGCATAGTCTGCAACATATTTACACGTTGAATAAGAGATGAGGAACAAATTATAAAGACGGCATTTATTGGAGCTAGGCCCCTGCTTACTTTACCTTCGTCCAAGTGATGCGTGGCTGCGGCGTGCCTTCTACAGGACAGTAAAGGGAGAAGGGCATGTCGACCAGGACCTCCTGCATCGGCGGAGAGCCATCCTCGTCGTCCGCTATCGTGGCCGGAACTGGTGACGAAAAGGTTTTAAAAAGTCGAATGTTGCCTTTTCATATTTAAAATGTCGAATGTTGACATTGATAAAATATGTTTACAGTCAGACTCGCAAAACGACTATTCAAATTCTTCAGAAAATGGCATCGGTCTCCGCACATCCCCCTCCCAAGAATCCAAACCTACCGATGACCCTGATATTGAACTGCTTCTCCGCCGTCCCCGCGCGGTTGGTGGCCAAGCAGGCGTAGTCCCCCGCGTCGCCCGCCTGCACGCTCGTCAGGAGGAGTTCGTAAGGCCCCGTGAAGTGGACTCGGGGCCCTGGTTTGAGGGTCCGCCCATCCCTAAGCCAGGTGATGGCGGGTGGCGGGGACCCCTCGACGCCGCAGTACAGGATGGCCTCCCGACCCGACACCACCTGCACGTCGGTTACCACGTCGCTTCCGCCCGCGTCGCGGATCGTGGGCGGCGCTGCAGGGGAGAGAGGTTGTCATGCTTGGTACTCTCTCTCTATCTGTCAATCTGTTTT
>NC_051419.1:5868967-5869444 GCF_015228065.2 Penaeus monodon
CACAAGAACCCCTCAACAAGCCGAGAACGAACTCTCCACTCTCATCCTGCCACCCTTTATCAATCTCCCTTACTCATGACGGAGAGGTTGAAGGTGCGGGTAGCGGTGCCGACGAAGTTAGTGGCGGTGCATTCGTACAAACCCGAGGACTCTGGCGCAACCTCGTGTATGGTGAGCATCTGTCCTTCTTCCTGTGTTGAGTATTTCCCCTCCTGCCTGTGGCGCCGGAGACAGAGTGGAGGGAAAACGTTTAATGTCATTTCGTAAACGTTTCGTATGTGAAAGGAAAGGGATTTTGGAGGATATGGATTTGGGTATTCTAATTGTGGCAGTTTTTGATTCACGTTAATGGAGTTATAATAATTAAGGAGTTTGGTATCTATATTGGTTTTGGTGGAAATGAGCAAATATTTCCTTCGTAATTATCCAAGATATAATATTTACCAGCTTGTTAACATAAGAAAGACATCTCCACGA
>NC_051419.1:5869790-5870085 GCF_015228065.2 Penaeus monodon
CATCCCTATAATCACTACTATCCCTATCATCACCCTTGAAAGAGAGAACTAACGGAGGAGAAATGAGCTGATGGTCCTTCGTCCAGACGATCTCGGGCGCTGGCGACCCATCCGCCCGACACCACAGCTTGGCGTCTCTTCCCTCCACAGTTTCCACGCCCGTCAGTTCGTCGGCGCCCCCGTCCTCCATCGTGGGCGGTTCTGAGTGAAACGAAAAAATTCAATCTTCGTTTATATCCTCTGAAAACACGTAGTGGTCGTGATATGGAGATATGGCAAACTAAGATTAATTATG
>NC_051419.1:5870106-5871498 GCF_015228065.2 Penaeus monodon
GTACTATGTGCTTTTGAGAAATCGGCGTTCGTTTGTTGAATAGTAGAAAATAGCAATGCAAAAATAACCGGGCATGAGAATATGCAATCCACAATTTGTACGTCATATAAAATAGTGGCAGAATATACACATCCATTCCACTCAAGTACACAAATTAGTAATAAACCCCCTTGAGTATATACATACTATATAAACAGCGTTATAAACCTCACATCATATTCCATTTCAGTAAGCGAAACTCGTTACGCAGAAATACCACAGAGAACACGCATAAATACATCTTTCATAGACAGTGTCACATCATACAAATCAACTACACTGAGTGACAAGAACAGTGCAAGGATAACACTGACTGAGGACGGTGACGCTGAAGTTCCTGTGGGCGGTGCCAGCGGTGTTAACGGCCGTGCACGTGTAGTGTCCTGCATGCCCGACTTTGGCGTGCTGTACGTGCACTCGGCGACCTCCAGGCGACACGTGGGCGTACAGAGGCTCCCCGTCACGCTTCCACGATACCTGTGTCGAAATTCAGATATGTTTATTATGGGAGGAAATTAATTAATCTGTTTTTTTTAGGTGTTACTGCAATACAATTTGGCATCATCAGCAAGATATTTCTAAATAAACGGACTTAGATGTCGACGATTGTAAGCTATACCTCAGAAATTAAAGATATTGATATCACCCAAATTTTATTTTTAAGAATATATTCACCTTCACTCAAATCACGCAAACTACAAAAAATAAATAAACCAGAACCACAGATTAATAAACTCTTACTTACCTCAAGCTTACAAACATAGACTTATAAACTACCACGTTAATACGAGTCCATTCTCTCACCTGCGGCTCGGGGTCACCGCTGACGTCACAGTCGAGGTCAAGCTCTTCCCCGGCATGCAAGGTCACGTCGGGGTTGTGGAAGAACTCGGTGAACTGCGGCGCCACGAGGACCTCCAGCGGGAACAGCAGCTCCGTCACGCCCGCGTCGTTCTTGGCCACGCAGCGGTACACACCTGAGGGAAGTGAGGGGGACGATTAAGAGACACACAAGGGCAGGTGTGGGACACGCAAGGAGGCAATCGAGGGAAATATATGAGACCGTTAAGAGACGTATCTTAGCCGACTGAGATACATCTGACACTGCCATAACAAAGCTATTGCATAATAAAAATAATGATAATTCAATTAAATTTGCACCGTAATAAACGAAACATTTTCATCTACCTGTGCATTTTGCTCGTTGAACTGATAAGAATCTGTATTCCTGCTTATTGATTGCTGTATTACAGGATTAATTAGCATAAAAGAAACTGGAGAATGCCTTTAAACTGCCTAAAAGATAACAAAGGGGGAGCTTCCAGTCCCTTCATACCTTCTTGCTTATAATCC
>NC_051419.1:5871613-5873273 GCF_015228065.2 Penaeus monodon
TCTTTTCAAAATTCATACCTTTGTCATCCACAGTTGCCTCGAGGATGTAGAGGGTCTGGCCATTGTTCTCGACGACGATGTGGGTCATGTCGGCGCGGTCCTTCGTCGAGAAGATGGACACGCCGTCCTGAGGGAGAAAGATCAGCTTATGACCGAGCGTCGAATGGCCTAAGGGGTTGGCTAGTTGGTGGGAGATCGGCTTATGACAATATGTCGAGTGGCCAGTGAAAAGGTCTGCTAGTTGGCCTTTGGTAATATCGACGGGCCAGCAACTTAGGGGTTTTGTTGGTTGGTGCGAGAACGATCGGCTTATGCCAGTGTGTCGAGCGGCCAAGTAGGGGTTTTGTTAGTTGGTGGGAGAGAGTCTTATGGAAGTGTGTTTCGGGAGACAAGCAAGGTATGGGATTTTGTTAGTTAATAAGAAAACGATCGGCTTATAATGGATGGTGGCCAGCAAATTGTGGGGTTCTGTTATTTAATAAGATAACGATCGGTTTATGGCAGTGTATTCGAAAGGCTAGCAATAATAACGATAATAAAATCTCAAAATGGTTCACAGTACAATAATTCATCTAAACATATCCCATTCATCACAACACAAATCCGAGCTGCATTCCCTCCGCCGTCCCGCACGTAAACAAAGGCCAGCCACGTGACTTACCTTGAGCCACGTGATGGTCGGGATGGGCACGGCGTCCACTGGGCAGTTGATAACAACGTCTTCGCCCTCCACCACAATAGGGGCGCTTGGGCGGTGCCGCTGAGTCACTCTGGGCGGGACTGGGGACATAGAGGCATCAGATATTAATGTTTTGTTGTCTTTGCTGTTCTTTGTTTTGAGTAAGGAGCTGAGGAAGGGGAGTTGTGATGTGTGGTTAGTGTTTGTTTAGTTATCAATCTCCAATCCAGAGTTGTAAAGCAGAATGCACTTATATTTCTTTCCCCCGAAATGTACAATAAGATTATTAAAACGTAATTTACTCTTCCTAAACCCAATACTTATTACTTATAATTACTCACTACTTATACTTCTTACATATACCTACTTATTACTTTTACTTAATATCAATACTTACTAATTACTCATACCTGATTACTTACTAATACTTCTATACATATACTCATGTCTCTTTAACACTTACTGAGGACCTTCACGTCGTAATCAATGTGTGCTTGACCGAGGAAGTTGGTGAGCGTGCATCTGTAGCTTCCTGAGTGCTTGGGTTCTGCTCGAGAGACTTCCACGGTCCCACTCTCCAGGATCTCCAGTCCTGCGCCAAAAAAACAACGTGTGAGAATTTTATTTGACGTGGAACATGGAGGAAGTGGGGAGTTTTCATTTTTTATATTATAGTTTTAAATTATTTATGGGTCGCGTAATGCGATGAAAATTGAGGTGTTTGGATATAGAGGTGTTAAATATTTTCTTTGTGACAAGTTTACGTAATGCAGAGTTACTTAAGAAGCAGAGTTATGTTATGCAGAACTAATTAAAGACAGTTCAATACAGTTTTACTTAAGATCAGAGTTAGTTGACTACAGAGATAATTCCATATAAAGCTGATTAAGCGTCGAATTAGGTGAATATAAAGTCAAGTATCAAGTTAATATAATCAATACAATATGGAGTAGTTAAATGTCGAATTTATAATAAAAATGT
>NC_051419.1:5873314-5873761 GCF_015228065.2 Penaeus monodon
GAGTATTGAACAAAATTAGTTACATATAGAGTAGTTAAATACAGAATTAGTCAAATATAGAATTGGTTAAATGCAGTATTCATTAAATACAGAGTAGATTTAAACGGTATCAATTAAATACAGAGTTAACTACAGACTTACTTAAATACAGAGTTACTTAATCACAAACTTCCTTAAAAATATCTCATATCAACACAGAACCCCCCCCCCCCTACCTTCTTCGGGCAGGAGCCGAACGCCATCCTTGGTCCAGTCGCGCGTAGGAGTAGGATTGGCCAACGCAGGACACGGCAGAGACAAGCGCCCTCCTTTCACCACGCTTCTCTCGGGCCACGTCTCCTCCATAGTCTCCACTTGCGGGGGATCTGTGTGGATTTTTATTCCCTTTCTGTCAAATCTCATGTTAGGTTTTGGGACCTCGAGATAATGAAGCATGAATGATATGAA
>NC_051419.1:5873865-5874447 GCF_015228065.2 Penaeus monodon
AATCATGAATGATTTAAGTGATTTAGGATTACTACAAGATGACGGATCATGGATAATTAGATAGATTAGGGATTAAGAGAAAAAAAATCGTGAATAATCTGGAGGCTTCGGGATAACGAGATGAGGAATCATAAATTATTAAAATGATTCGAAACTGCGAGGGAATGAACCTGAACGATTTGAATGATTTGAAATTACGAGATGAGGGTTGCTGAATGAGTTAAAGGATTCGGAATTGGGAGATAACGAATCGTGAATAATTAATAGGATTCCTTTGACAACCCTCCCCCTCCTTCCAAGACCGTGAGGAAAAACCTGCTAAACACAACAACAACAGACTAATTCTCAGAAATTTGATGAAGTTACAGTTTCATATAATTTCTAACATAACAGTAACACTATCACTCACAATTAACTGTTATGACGAATGTTTTATGGGCATTTCCGGCCTGGTTGATGGCACTGCAGGTGTAGTTCCCTGCGAGGTCAGGTGTGACGGCACTCATTAGCAGGTAACCGGGGGAAGGCCTGAGGATAGGTGTTCACACAGGTTAATGGCACTGTAGTTATGTAGAACGTGTT
>NC_051419.1:5874812-5875079 GCF_015228065.2 Penaeus monodon
TAAATAACTGATGGATATTCGCGTGCATATAATCTGTTTCACAATACAACCCCAAGCTTTCTCAACCTACACCAGTCTCTCATCCGCAGCCAACACGAGTCCATTTCGTCTCCATGACACTTCGGGTTCTGGATGACCTTTGACCTCGCATGGCAGTTTGAGATCTTGACCTGCTGATACCGCCAGGGTCTCATCGCCGGGTGGGGAAATTTCCGGGGCCTCTGTGGTGAAATATTAGGTCAGGTTAAGTAACTCTTAGAAAGATGC
>NC_051419.1:5875229-5875770 GCF_015228065.2 Penaeus monodon
GACATACTTTTATCTGTCAATATAATTTTACTTTATTCAGAATCTAGATGAAGCATGTTACTTAGAACTTGCATGACTAAACTACATTTCACAAAGAATATCCACTACAAAACTTTTTATACTTAGAATCAACATGAAAAGTCATTTATCGCATAGAATCTACATGAAAAACCAACAAACAAAATTTTCATCAGTATCTAAATACCAAAACAATTTTTTAAACCAAGAATTGACACGACAAAACAACATTTTCCTTATAACCAGCACGAAAAAAACGCCCCGTGACTTAGAAAGCAAACAACACAGTAAGTTCCTACATATAACCTACACCTCAAAACTTACTGCTAATCAGGACAACGACGGTCTTGTGTGCTGAGCCTGCAGCGTTCGTCACCATGCATTCGTACCGTCCTTCGCTCTCCAGTGTTGCTACCATCCTGCATGACGTTTAGGTGCATTAGTGATGGTATTAGTGATTGATATGATATGGGAATTGTGCTGCATTAATGATGGTATTTGTGGCTGTTGGCTGCATGATTTT
>NC_051419.1:5875821-5876290 GCF_015228065.2 Penaeus monodon
CAATGACTAATATCTGCATGACGTTTTGGTATGGGTTTGTATAGCATTAGGGATGATATCATTGGCTATTAACTGCATGACGTGTCGATATTGTATAGTATTAGTGACGGCATCGCTGTCAAATATGTGTATGCCGTGGGAACTGTACAATATTAATGATGATATCTCTGACTGTTATGTGTATGACGTTTTGGTATGATAATTGTACACGCTTATCGATAGTATTATTGGTATCGTTATTGACTGTATCATCTATATAATAATTTGTCACAGGAATTGTATCGCATTAATGACATTTTCTTACTGACATGCATGACATGTTGGTGTGGCAGCTGTGCTATATTAATCATAACAACTCTAGAAATAGAATTAAATCAGTTAGCATGATAATCCCAACTTGACATCTATATCAATAAATCATTTTCACTACCACATCACACTGCCAAATACCACCCAATACCCACGTAAT
>NC_051419.1:5876400-5876909 GCF_015228065.2 Penaeus monodon
CCCACGTAATACTAAATACAAGTACCAGAACAACCTACCTCAGCGTACCATCGGGCATCGTCTGGTCCAGCAGGAGAGTCTGGTCCTGCCGCACCCACGTGATGGAGGGGGGAGGCGCCCCCGAAGCCACGCACTCGATCTCCACCACTTCGCCCTCGCCCACCGTGTACGAGGTGGGTCCTTCCGCGATGGTGGGCGGGACTGGGGAGGATGGGGAGGGAGAGAGAATGGGCGTATGTAGAAATAATGGTCATAAAGCTGCACATGTGATGCTAATATATCGTGGGATATTTTGTATGTAGAAATAATACTGATAAGGGCATGTTTGTGATGCCAAGATAGGATTTTTTTTATATGTGTGTGTCAAAGAAACAAATCGGTGCTTATGTAATGGACGTATCATTACGTTGTTGTGTTGATAGTGTTTAAACTCGCGGTGCTAATGAAGTTGATTAAAAATCTTTGGTGGTTGTTATAATTAGATGAAGATCATGTTTAGTGCCTGAGGA
>NC_051419.1:5877589-5877733 GCF_015228065.2 Penaeus monodon
ACCATGGACATCCAGAACGACGGCGATCTTGGTGGCCCCCGCCGCGTTGACGGCCGTGCACACGTAGGTTCCTGCGTCGGAGGCAAGCAGCTGGCGAATCACGAGGATGCCGTCTTGCAGGACACGCATTCTGTGTGAGGTAGA
>NC_051419.1:5877936-5878075 GCF_015228065.2 Penaeus monodon
GCATTGGCAAATTCGCTTTGTTTTTGTTTTTGTTTTTCTAAAATTAAAAGAATCATTATATAAAAATGAAATAAAGATCACAGAGCCAAAAATACAATAAAAAATATTAAATAAAGAATTCCGTCTTAATCATAAATTT
>NC_051419.1:5878243-5878557 GCF_015228065.2 Penaeus monodon
ATAACTAAAACAAAAATCAATTATGAAAAAAAAAAAACGTCAAAATATCTAATATAGAATTATGTCTTAATCATAGATCAAAAAAATAATTCTAAAAATCATAAAATACAAATTTAACTAAAACAAAAATAAAAAAAATAAAAAAAATACTCACCTTAAGGACGTTCGTGAAATCAGCAAGATATAAAATAAAGAATTTTGACTTAGTCATAAATCAAAAATCGAATTTAATAAATAAGTGAAAAATCATAAAATAAAAACTAAACTAAAACAAACATTAAAATCAAAAAGAAAATCCAAAATATAAAATAAAG
>NC_051419.1:5878650-5878718 GCF_015228065.2 Penaeus monodon
TCGCACCTCGACGACGTTCGTGATATCGCCAAAATATAAAATAAAGATTTTTCTCTTAATTGTATTTT
>NC_051419.1:5878919-5879108 GCF_015228065.2 Penaeus monodon
TCCTCACCTCGAGGACGTCCGTGATATCGGCTGTCCGTTCTTGTGCCAGAAGAAGGTGGGTCGAGGGTCAGCCTTGACGGGGCACTTGAGCTTGACCACGTCGCCCTCCAGCGCCTCTACGTTGTCCTCCACTCGCTTGGACTTGGCTCGAGGCGGAACTGGTAACGAAAATGTTGATGTGTATATGTA
>NC_051419.1:5879269-5879344 GCF_015228065.2 Penaeus monodon
CATATCACAGGGCCTTATATCCACACTAACCCCCAGCTCCCACCAAGCGTCATCCACATTATCATTTCATACGAC
>NC_051419.1:5879613-5879802 GCF_015228065.2 Penaeus monodon
GTCCAACCCTACCTAGTATTTTGAGATTGAGAGTCTGCGTCGAATTCCCGGCCACGTTGGTTGCCACGCACTGGTACGCTCCCTCGTGCCTCGCAGACACGGAGAAGATGCTCAGACTCCCATCGCTCTTGACGACCATTCCTGGAAGGAGGGCGTTTGGCGGGGGTGGGTTACGTACTATTACGTGCA
>NC_051419.1:5880178-5880901 GCF_015228065.2 Penaeus monodon
AATTCGGAATCAGCATTGTGTGGCCTTTATACTGAGATTGTTCTGATGGCAATGTTATTTTTCGTCGATAGTTCAAGAAAAGCGAATTTTAAAAATGATGGGGGTTTTATTCCTCGGTAAATTATCTCTTTTCATCTAGAGATGTATTTTGAAGGTGCCTGTTTCGTGGATAGACAAGACTAGGAATCAGTATTAACCTGACTTCAGTTATTTTAACAAAAGGCTTGAAAAGAGATCAAACGAGTTTTAGTAGAAATACAAAAAAAATTGTAGTAAGATAATCTCAATATCAACGTAGTTTAAAAAGTAATTAAAATATACAATGAGATTATCTAAAGTGCATCTGTCTAATATAGTAATTTACTGCAAGAATCAAATGAACTGCAAAGTCCGCTGTTGCTTTAAGAAATCCCATAAAAAATGAAACTTGTTGAGATCATAATGAAACAAACTAGCTTACAGAACAGATCAATTTAGATTTATATCCCAGTAATAGAAATGAATCTTTAATTTTCACTTTAAAAAAGTAAGCTCGTGGAAAAATTATAAAAATCATAAAAATTTAATTCAATTGCCACACAAGTTTAAAATTAATAAAGGAAAACAGCTTTCTTTATAAACATACTAAAAGAAATACCCATTTAACCTAAAAAAGAGAAAAAAAAAATCGATTAATAATAAATTTTTTTTTATAATTTGTCACTACTCCTTGATAACAAATTT
>NC_051419.1:5881166-5881570 GCF_015228065.2 Penaeus monodon
AAGACCCCCCCAAAAAACAAAAAAGAAAACGCGACCTTACCTTTGCTCGACCTGACAGGCACACCGTCATGAAGCCACACGAGATCGGGCGGAGGATTGGCCATGATCACCGTGCATGGCAGCGTTACAGGGGCGTCCAGGGTTGCCTTCAGATTGGGGTCCGGGGGGGCGGCGATCAGGGGGGCCACTGGAGGGGGGGGGGGAAGGGGTGAGATGGGGGTGGAGAGGATTTAGATATGAATGCTGATAGATATTCAGATATGAGTGTTGATAGATATTTAGATACGTGCAAATAGATATTTAGATATATTTAGATAGGTATTTAGATAATGAGTGTAGATGGATATTTAGACGTCTTGATAGATTGTAGATTGATATTTAGATATTTGTAGGTAAATATTTAT
>NC_051419.1:5882118-5882348 GCF_015228065.2 Penaeus monodon
AGGGAAACATCATCTGCACGCAAAACTCACAGAGGCCAGAGACGGAAATCGTGGCCCGCAGAGTGACTGCATCGTACAGGTTCTCCAGCGTGCAGAGGTACGTGCCTTCGTCCTCCACTTTCATCCCTGGAAATAGAGTCTTATCAACACCAAACATCATCAGAAATCATTGATGAAAATCCTTTATGATTAGACAAGGCTGTCTTGCTTTTAAGAAAGATTTTCTGATA
>NC_051419.1:5882376-5883048 GCF_015228065.2 Penaeus monodon
CGTTAAAAATATATTTGATATTACGTGTTGTTGCTGGAAACGCACCTTTTCGATCCCACTTCCAGGTTTGCTCTTCTTTAATATTTATTCCTCAAATACGCCATTTCTATCTCTAGTCCTCCGCAGTCAATGAAAATTTAACGCCTACAGCTTCGATCTCTAAAATATCCCACTTCCAGTTCAAATATTTAAACAATCAATGATTCTTTTACAACGCCTGCATTTTCGACACCTCAGATTTCACATTTCTCTCTTCGCCATTCTGGTTTATTTTATTATAACTTTAAAAATTCCCAACTTAACCACCCTCCTACATTCAACAACTAAAAATACTCCCAATTTAACCATCCTCCTGCATCCAACAACTAAATCAATAAGGAGAAAAACCCAAGAGAAGTCGACCTTTCGTAGGAACCTCGGACTCACTAAACCACCCGCAGTGACCTAGCCTGACCTTGCACCCTGAGGTTCCCGTCGCGGTCGTGGGTGATGTGGGGAGGAAGGGGGGCGCCGTCCTCTCGCCTCCAGGTGATGCTGGGCTCTGGCACGCCCACGCCATAGCACGAGAGGCCGCCCGTGCTGCCGATCTCGACGACGGTGTCTGCAAGAGGCCGGGTTGGGACCCTTGGTTTAAACTTGTAATATTTATTAAAACTAAAAAAAATACTTTGA
>NC_051419.1:5883077-5883436 GCF_015228065.2 Penaeus monodon
TAATACTAAATCAATACAGATAAATACGTGGAATGATGGATTGACTAATCGATAGGTAGACACATATTATTATGAAGATCAAAAATAGATATTCTCACGTAGATCATACAGAAATAGAAAAATAGGTTTACTCACGAGATCATAAAGAACCAAACAGATAGACATTCTCAGATAAAACATACGAACCAGATAGATAAACTCTCTGGTGTAACTCATCGAGAACATTACCAATTCCTCACAAAAAACAGACTTTGAAGCGAAAACAGCAAGCCGTCCCAATCCAGCTTGACCCAGGGTGACCAACTTTACCGCAAATGATACGAATAAGACGCTAGAGCCACGGTTTCGGTGTTCTTTTG
>NC_051419.1:5883623-5884113 GCF_015228065.2 Penaeus monodon
ACTCTACCCCATCAAGCGTACCTGCAGGCGCCTGGACGACCGTGGGCGGCGACCCGACCTCCAGTACCACATTCGCCTGGGCACTGCCAGCCACATTCGATGCCACGCAGGTGTAGGTGCCGGCGTCGCTCCTCTGCACGCCGTGGATCTTGAGGTTCCCGTCCTCCACCTGCGACAGGAGAAATAGATCGCGTTGCTATGGAGTTCGTTTCGTGGAAGAATAACGTTATGGTGGGGGTTTTGTGTCCCGATGATGATGCCGGGAGGGGGGACTGAGTTAAAACCAAAGTTCAAGAAATTCAAATATTGATTTATCTGTTATCTTACATTTATAACAAGTAAGCATAATGTAATTTATCTAATTAATCACATTTGAATTAACAATAATTTGATGATTGTTCTACTGGTCATTTTGTACTTGGCGATATAGATTGCAGGAGTCAGCTGATGTTTTGACATGATAGATTTTCTGTGCAATTTTTTTTTCTTT
>NC_051419.1:5884387-5884483 GCF_015228065.2 Penaeus monodon
AATGAAGGACATAGGTGCCACCTCGACTTTCCCCTCTTTCAGCCAGGTGATGGAAGGTGACGGTGTGCCCTCGGCGTAACACTGTAGCCAAGCCTG
>NC_051419.1:5885492-5885592 GCF_015228065.2 Penaeus monodon
GCTGTTCCTCACCGTGTCCCCGCTGGCTGCCAGAACCTGGTCCTGCACTGGCATGACCTTTGGCCCCTCCATGAAAGCCAAGGTCACCGTGGCTTCGGCT
>NC_051419.1:5885780-5886205 GCF_015228065.2 Penaeus monodon
CTAATGGGTCGTGTGTTTATTTGGAGCGATCTTTATATTTACAAACTTATCAAACGTCCACTTATATTCCAATCCTATCTCATTTTTACATTCATGGCAAACAGTTCATATAACAATTTGCTAAAATATCCCCACCGGATCCTGCCGAGCTGGAGGCCATGCACACGTACGGCCCCTCATCGTCATGCACCGCACTGGCCACGTGCAGAGCATGATCCTCGTCCTCCCTCACGCGCGTGTACGACCTGCCGATCTGGACGTCGTACCTCCGCCACGACACCTGCGGCTCGGGGAATCCCCTCGCCACGCACGACACCGTCACGTTGTCTCCGGCGCTGAAGGGTGCCACTTCCGGCACCACGGTCACCTGCGGCGGAGACTGAACCGACACGTGCACTTCGCGTGACGAGCGGCCGCCTGTTTGC
>NC_051419.1:5886688-5888675 GCF_015228065.2 Penaeus monodon
CCTATGTACCGTGGTTTTCAAACGGCCTTCACTTCCGCACACTTCGGCGTCAAACGACACGCAATCTCAGAACGTATTCGCGTCTCACCTTCATTGGCAGCTGTGCACCTAAACCATCCTTCGTCGTTGGATGTGACGTTCTCCAGCAGCAGTGACGTGTTGGACAGCATGCGATAACCTCTCACGTTCCTCACGTTCACAAATTCTCCAACTGCGGGCGAGAACGTGAGTCAAATTTCTGAAAGTAGTAAGAAGTGAATCTGTTTCTCTCTCAACCTGATCTTCGTGTGGATTCATGGGCACCGTTGTCTTGATAAATATAATTATTCTTTTTGGTCAGTTACACAAAACAATCCAAGAACCCGATAAAAAAAAAACATGATGCGTGCCTCTTTTTATCAATTATAAACGAAGAGAAATCTACACTCGGAAGATCATGTCTTCATGTCCCCTTCATGTCCCCTTCATGTCTCCCGCACCAGCCCAGAGAGAGAGCAGGTCTGAGCCTCCCTACCGTAGGAGTGAGTCACCTACTGGTCTCTGTCTTGCCGAAGTAGTCCTGCACCTGCCCCTTGATGATGTAACGGGACCACGTAACGTTATGCTCCACAGTGGAATACACGTCGCAGGTGAGCACGGCGGGGCGAGAGGGCGGCAGAGACACCTCCTCGGCGGTTGTGATCTGTGGGGGTGGTTCTGTGGGCAACAGGGAGACAACGAGGCTACAACAAGGAGGAAACGGGAGACTACTACAACATGAGGGAAGTCTACAGCAAGGAGGAGGTATAAAAGAGGTTGTTTAGGAATCGCCGGGTTTTCCGGGTCGTACCAAAGACCGGTTTGTGTTTGGGATTCTACAAAGATTCATGTTACTGTGACTGTTATTTAATATCTACGGAGAATAAGGATACTGCTATCCCCTTGACATATTAATAAATCAATGGAATGGGTTAAAACGATACTAAATCAGTCTGTCTACATCATCAAATCAGGAACTCAGTTGTACTACTGCTATCTACACTCAAAGGATTATTCTACTATGGTGAAGTAACGTAGATATTAACCCTGGGTCTTCGCAAGGGGAGAGACCGCTATACCTTTCATATCCAGGAAGACCGTGGACGATGTACTGCCGGCGCTGTTGGTGGCGATGCAGGTGTAGCGCCCTTCGTCATCTCTCTGAGGCGACTCCACCACATACTCAACCTCCGCAGATTGTCTGTCGGGGGGGACATGCGTTTGCCACATAGAAAAACGGACTTGGGTTCTTAAACTAGATAATATAAATATAACATAACTAATTCGTACCGTTAATCAACCAACCTGGCTCTGTGATAATTTATTTCTATAGCACAAAATTAAAGAATTCCAGCCACTGTATTCATATATTACGATCGCTACTCACGGATGCGTAACCGACGGGCCCAGGTCGATCCCGTCCCTCTGCCACGACAGCTGGAAGGGCACAAGAGTGTGCACGTGGCAGATGATGACAGCTGGACGGCCGAAGTACCCATAGACCCTCGAGGCTGACGTCACTTCCGGCGGAACTGGCATCAGGTGGATGAAAAAGAAGATGCGTAAACGATGCATATTAAAGACATCATACAACGGATGAGGACATTTCTGTTTGGAAGAAAAGTACTCATTTGCATGTTTGATTGAATGCATAAATCAGTGGGTCTCAAATCTGGACTAATTTTAGCTGCGGCGATATTATTGGACACGTAAGGGGAAAATTACATTAGTGAGCTTGATGTTTTTTTCTTTCTTTTTACTGAGTATGAGACGGAGTTAAACTTAGCGTAATTGGAATCTGTCAGACTTTGAACAGGGGTAACGCTAGAAAAAATGACGTTTGGCCACCACTAGCGTCACACCATCGTTCTTTGTTCAATCGAGTGACAAACACGATAAAATAAGGGTTGAGAATAACACAAGATCTCAAGAACTTAGTCCCTATCTTCGTCCCATCGAATTACGAAAA
>NC_051419.1:5888974-5889294 GCF_015228065.2 Penaeus monodon
TTACACGGGAGCTGAGCAGTGGTGGCTGTTGGGGAAATCCTCTCGAACTGGTAGCCATCTTGGTCTCTCCCGAAGATCTAAAAAGGAATCCAAAATCAGCACGAAAAGTTCACAAATTTCACAGTGTATGGAGGTACTACTGTTTCTGTGGTCATATGCCTAAGGATTACATATTGACATGTAGGGTAGGAATACAAGTCTGTGAAAAAAGTGTTCTTAGTTCAATCTATACACATTTAGGAAATGACTTGGATCCGAATACTTCACATTAGATAAAAATTAAGGTTACTTTTTTGCCTTAAAAAGGAATGTATTTTTAG
>NC_051419.1:5889921-5890096 GCF_015228065.2 Penaeus monodon
CTAATAGAAATATTATTTTTGTTTAAATGTGGGTTATTTTACACCCCTTTCTGTTAAAATGTTGTTTGTTATGGATTTACCAAAGTGCAGTCATATATTCATAACCGTTTTATGTACGGCATGTTTGAAACGCACAGACGAATCAAACACGTGAAATAAATCGACAAGCAGATGG
>NC_051419.1:5890132-5890230 GCF_015228065.2 Penaeus monodon
TTATTGACTAGCAGATGAAGAGAAAGTCCGCGAAACAAATACGCTCGTCAACACCCAAACGTGAGAAAAAAAAAGATCACCGTTGGTCACCTGACGAC
>NC_051419.1:5890365-5891442 GCF_015228065.2 Penaeus monodon
GGCGCTCGTTATCCACCTTGATGTTGAAGGGGACGTCCGGCGCGGGGAAGGCCGTGCCGTTGAACACCGGCCCCGACCCCGGGAGGCGCGTGAGGGGCATGTCCTCGAGCACTTTGCCGTCCAGGGACACCAGCTGCAGCCGGTAGATGTCGCCGAACTCCGTGACGTCATGCGGCCGGACGACGACGTACGAGATACCGCCTGACGGAGGAGGAAGACGAAGGGGAAGATATTTATACATAAGTTTTTTGAAGTATTTGGGGTTTAAATAAGGTTATATTGTTTTAGGGTTATGGACGTCTGTAAAAACGCATCTATATAATCCCTCTTTCTCATTTTTTCATTTTTTTTTTCATTTCTATACCGATAATAATTTATTAAAATAGAATCAGGAAGACCATCTTTCCGTGTCAGTTTATATATAAGTAAATAAATTAATTAACATATATATTTTTTTCTAAAATATATCAACAAATACACTTTATAACATATAAACACCAAAAAAAAAAAAATTTCATAATACACAAACACCTATTTCTAAAACCACGTACAAAAAAACACATTCCATAATATAAACTTAATACTTCAAAACACGTACGAAAAACACATTCCATAATTTAAACGTGATACTTAAAAACACGTACAAAAAAAACACATTCCATAATATAAACATCAGTATCTCCTTCGTCACCGTCGCCCTCACCTTTCACCGGCCTGTGATACGTCTCCTTGAAGTTGGTGGTGGGTTTGAGGGAGAAACCGTGTTCGAAATTGAGCGAGGAGAGACCCGTCGCCCGCACCGTGTACTCGCTCTCGCTGCCGACGGAGATGTTGTAGCGACCTGCAGGAGGTAATGAGGGCGCGGTTGAGAGGCACTGTGGGTGTTGGTTTGCGGTTGAGGGGCACTGTGGGTGTTGGTTTGCGGTTGAGGGAATGAGGGACAGAGTTTTGTGTTGAGCGGGAGGGAGTGGTAATAGTGGTTAATTTTCAATGAAAAAAAAATTATTGCTGTTGTTTCTATCGATTTTTGAGCTGTTGCGGTGTATGGATACATGCAAAGACACACATACACTCACG
>NC_051419.1:5891781-5893163 GCF_015228065.2 Penaeus monodon
ATCATCCAAACCGCTAAAATCTCACAACCCCAAACAAATCCTAACTACCCCCCCTACTCTCCCCAAAGACCCCCCCTCCCCCCCCGCCCACCGATGCTCACCAGGCTCAGGCTCCTTGACGCCGAGGACCTTGACGTTCTCGAGGGTGAGCAGCTCCTCGACGCCCTCCTTCCGCGTCACGTCCTCTCCGCGGGGCCCGAAGATCTGGAAGGGTCAGAGAAAGGTCAGGGGTCAGGGAAGGGTCAAAAAAGGGTCAAGGGAAGGGTCAGGGAAGCGTCAGGGGAAGGTCAGGGAAGGGTCAAGGGAAGGGTCAAGGGAAGGGTCAGGGGAAGGGTCAAGGGAAGGGTCAGGGGAAGGTCAAGAAAGGGTCAGGGAAGGGTCAAGGGAAGGTCAGGAAAGGGTCAAGGGAAGGTCAGGAAAGGGTCAGGGAAAGGGTCAAGGGAAGGTCAGGAAAGGGTCAGGAAAGGGTCAAGGGAAGGGTCAGGAAAGAGTCAGGGAAGGGTCAAGGGAAGGGTCAGGGGAAGGTCAAGAAATGGTCAGGCAAGGGTCAGGGGAAGGTCAGGAAAGGGTCAAGGGAAGGGTCAGGGGAAGGTCAGGAAAGGGTCAGGAAAGGGTCAGGGAAGGGTCAGGGAAGGTCAAGAAATGGTCAGGCAAGGGTCAAGGGAAGGTCAGGAAAGGGTCAGGGAAGGGTCAAGGGAAGGTCAGGAAAGGGTCAGGAAAGGGTCAAGGGAAGGGTCAGGAAAGAGTCAGGAAAGGGTCAGGGGAAGGTAAGAAATGGTCAGGAAAGGGTCAGGGAAGGGTCAGGCAAGGGTCAAGGGAAGGTCAGGAAAGGGTCAAGGAAAGGGTCAGGAAAGGGTCAAGGGAAGGGTCAGGGAAAGGGTCAAGGGAAGGGTCAGGGGAAGGGTCAAGGGAAGGGTCAGGGGAAGGGTCAAGGGAAGGGTCAGGGGAAGGTCAGAAATGGTCGGGGAAGGGTCAAGGGAAGGGTCAGGGAAGGGTCAAGGGAAGGGTCAGGGGAAGGGTCAAGGGAAGGGTCAGGGGAAGGTCAAGAAATGGTCAGGAAAGGGTCAAGGGAAGGGTCAGGAAAGGGTCAAGGGAAGGTAAGAAATGGTCAGGCAAAGGTCAGGGGAAGGTCAGGAAAGGGTCAGGAAAGGGTCAGGGAAGGGTCAAGGGAAGGTCAGGAAAGGGTCAGGAAAGGGTCAGGGAAAGGGTCAAGGGAAGGGTCAGGGGAAGGGTCAAGGGAAGGGTCACGGGAAGGGTCAGGGGAAGGTCAGGAAAGGGTCAGGGAAGGGTCAAAGGACAGGACATGGGAAGGTCAGGAAAGGGTCAGGGAAGGGTCAAGGGAAGGATCAGGGGAAGGTCAGGAAAGGGTCAGGTAAGGGTCA
>NC_051419.1:5893498-5893957 GCF_015228065.2 Penaeus monodon
ACATGTAAGTGAGTATATTCATATATGTATATATTCATTTAATTTTTTCTCTTCTTTTCTAAATAAAGAATAAATATTGGATTACCGCCTTTCACCCTCCGGATGAAATGCCATACGGAGGGTGTTACATCATCATTCAACGCACATCAACAAAATTCACACACATTCATCATCAGTGCCATTATCGTCAGCGAAATTTTCCTATTTCATGCAGGGATTTCCAGTTTCATTTAAGGCCAAAACTGATGACTAGCAATTGCACTTGTATCGATTAAATACTCAAGGTCTGCATGCTAGCAGTTGCCTCAGCAAGCAAACGCATTATCAGGGCATATGCAAAACAGCACTGCGTGGACTCATCACAAGGACTAAGAACTTCAGAAGTATTAAATATTGAGCAAACACCAGCACAAGGGCAGATTTTTCCCTCTCATATCTATCCTACGAACTGAATAGATG
>NC_051419.1:5894375-5895201 GCF_015228065.2 Penaeus monodon
ACCAAAATCAGCCCAAAAAGTCAACCCCAAAAGACCCTACCTCAATCTTGGCCTTCTCCCCCGAGACAATATGGTGAACTGCTTGAGCGTCTGGTCCACCAGAGAGACCCCACCACAAGCAAAAACAACCCAAAAAAGACCCCACTACAAGCAAAAACAACCCAAAAAGACCCCACTACAACCAAAAACAACCCAAAACGACCCCACCACAACCAAAATCAACCCCTGAAAGCCCCTACCTCAATCATGGGCTTCTTCCCCGCGACGGAGATGGTGAACTGATTGAGCGTCTGGTGCCTTCGTCCCTCCCTCCAAAGACCCCACCACAACCCAAACCCACAACCATACAGACCTCACTCAACCAAAAACAACCCAAAAAGACCCCACCACAACCCAAACCCACAACCATACAGACCTCACTCAACCAAAAGCAACCCAAAAAGGCCCCACCACAACCAAAATCAACCCAAAAATCAACCCCAGAAAGCCCCTACCTCAATCTTGGGCTTCTTCCCCGCGACGGAGATGGTGAACTGCTTGAGCGTCTGGTCCACCAAAGAGACCCACCACAACCCAAACCCACAACCATACAGACCTCACCCAACCAAAAACAACCCAAAACGACCCCACCACAACCAAAATCAACCCCAGAAAGCCCCTACCTCAATCTTGGGCTTCTTCCCCGCGACGGAGATGGTGAACTGCTTGAGCGTCTGGTCCACAAGCAGCGGCAGGTTCTCCTCTCCAGGGCCAAGGGTCTCGCGATCAAGGGACAGCAGATTGACCTTGCGAGATTCGAGGGAGAGCTCCACGAAGGTCAGCACCT
>NC_051419.1:5895234-5895349 GCF_015228065.2 Penaeus monodon
TTATAATTGGCAGTCTTAAGGGCAATGGGGTTGTTAAAGGGATCATTTCTGAAATCGAAAGGGTAACGGGGTGGACATATCGAAAGATATTTAAAAATAAATAAATAAATAACGG
>NC_051419.1:5895432-5895520 GCF_015228065.2 Penaeus monodon
CCGCATTTTAGGGATTCCTCGATTTTAGGGATGGCCCACTTAAGTTTGATGTTTAGCTTTGTTGGTGTTTATATATCTGTGGTAGTTG
>NC_051419.1:5896140-5896692 GCF_015228065.2 Penaeus monodon
TCAGAAATCAATTGGACATTTAATGAACCTGAATCTTGTGCTACTCAATTAGATTAAACAAGTTGCTGAAGCAATCCAGGTATTAATTGCAAGGAAACTTAACCCATAATTATCTTCCACCACAAGTCGCATGATCATTTGCAAGACACATGATATGCAAGATAGTAAGACCTACTGCCATTTGTAAAACACATGAGGTAGTAAACAAGATCACCTGTGTCATTAGTAAGGCACTTTGATATCGTTCATGAATCCCACTTATGTAAAATAACAGAAAAAATCTTTATAAACACATGCATATTAAAGGGAACGGATAAACCACAACCCACGACTTCCTTTTTCAATCATTTTCATCAATACTTACTTTGTTCACGTTACTCTTATCCAGGTGGAAAATCTGGCCGGATGACGTCGAGGCGATAGACTGGAATGCTTTATAACCAGCGTGAGTGTGATTCCCACAATCACCTGTCATCACAAACACTACCTGAGGGAATGGGAGTGTGGTTACCATAATCGAGTGTCGTGCTGGAAATGATATAGGTTGGTTTA
>NC_051419.1:5897555-5897950 GCF_015228065.2 Penaeus monodon
GCAGCCACACACACCTGCGACTGCTTCTTCTGAATGAGCTTGAGCACGTCGTCGAGCAGGTGGTAATCCTTGGCCCTGGCGTCGGTGAACACGTAGATGTAGGACGAAGGCACACTCGTCTCCAGGGCCATCTTGATCGCCCGCACCGCCATCTCTGGACAGTCGCCGCCCCCGCTGATGGTGGGCGTGAGGTCCTGCAGCGACATCAGGAATTCCTCGGGGTTCGTCGTGACCGTCATGGGGCCCACGTCTGCGGAGGGAGGGCGGTGGTCGGGTCTAGGTTGCTTGTGTGCTTATTACTTACGAGGAAAATTCGGTAATAGTAATGGCATTATCTGGCAGGTTAGATTCATATTCTTTGTTGTATTTGGTTTGTAAATGTAGTTATTCTCGAT
>NC_051419.1:5898003-5898167 GCF_015228065.2 Penaeus monodon
TACAAAACCTAATATCGGAAGGTATAAATGTTATTAATCTATTCTCCATATAACTTATAAAAACTACAAACTGTGAAATGCTTTAGGTCAATATCTACATGCATTTAACAGTGTATTTGGTAGTTTATTTTATGTTGGATGAAACGTTAAATGCGCGAGCATGC
>NC_051419.1:5898280-5899438 GCF_015228065.2 Penaeus monodon
CACACATATACATATAGTTTACATGTCAGACAGATCATTCTGTTTTGTATTGCATTCCTGAAATAACTTGTTAAGAACTGAACTTATCTTATCAGGTGATACGATTTCATTGGTAGTAAATCCACAGACTGTGCTCATTTACTGAAAACATATCAACAAATGATACGCCATGATTATTGTTCCGGCACAGGATCCCATAACCTTTTGGCTATTCGTCCGGCATGCAAGCGCACCCACCTCTTTGCCACGAACAGACTTTCACCCTCGCGCACGTGTAATAACTGTGCCCTTAACGTTTCACTCGGGATTCGCTGTCCGGTCTCTGCTGGGGATATTTTGCCTTTGATTTGGTCTGCTCTCTCGTTTGATTTCGAGATAAACTTCTTTCCATCACCAGGTAGGAGTACATAAAACTGTGTCAAATTGCCCTCTTGCAATTTCGCCAAACTCTCTTTTGAAGACAGCAAAACTTGCAAATTCATTCCCAACTTTGAAATGTCGATCCGTTCGCCACACACACCAACAACCAACACCAAAAGTAGACAAAGTTTGTTTTCAAGACGCAATTATTGCCCGTGCGTAAGCGTGAAAGCGTGTTCGTGAAAGTATGCCCACGTATGCCGGACGAATATTCCAAAATATGTTATGAGATCTGGTGCCGAAATAATAACCACGGCGTAAATAATAACCGTAAATGAAGTCATTTGCCTATAACTTTGAACCAAAGGGCAGCACAATGTCATTAATCAATTATTTTTGCCTTATAGATAACAAATGTATCAATTATTTCTTATCTCTTCACCAGTTCTATGTCTAATATCATCAGTATCTCTAAACAAGTGATATATGTATAGGCCTACCTCTTTCCATATATGCCTTGTAATTACCTTGTTTCTTGCATAAATAGGCTAATATCAATTTATTCCTCAACCATTAGCCAACGTTGAGTAATTAAGTACACCAAAATCTGACAGTATTAAAGAAAATGTTATGTAAGTAGCAAATTCTCTCACAACAAGAGTATTGAGAAAATATATCACACTGATAGGTTACTGAAAAAAAAAAACGCAAAATACTCATATACGGTGAATATCGAGATAATGCTAATGGACACTAGCAGACAGGAGTAGCACAGATATACAACGGAATCCATAATGT
>NC_051419.1:5899467-5899770 GCF_015228065.2 Penaeus monodon
TTAATGACAACAGCATAATCATTATCTTTCACAATCATTAACACAAAGTACCTCTTATTCGGAATTTATTACCCTGGACACTGGTTACTGGTTGCTTCAGCTATATCATCCTTCTTAATTAAGGGTTTTCCAAAGCTTCGGCGTAAAGAAAAATGGACAAAAATATCCATTTCTCTCTCTCTTTTTTTTTCTAAATATCGGTCGAGTTTATACGGTGTCTCCGATTCGATATCCGATATTTTCTTTTTTTCTTTTCAACAAATTATGCTTGCAACGGTGTTTTTTTCTACTTTACATTCCTTC
>NC_051419.1:5899813-5900202 GCF_015228065.2 Penaeus monodon
CGCCGTTAGAACAACTGGAAAAGAATTAATATGCAGAAGAGAAAATAAATACCCGCTGTTTGATTGCATTCGGACACCGCCACGTGTACCATCAACAAAGAATGACAAACGGAAGATTTTTTTTTTATTATATTTTCTTATTTTCTTAGCAATATTCTCAAACGATTCAGTCATAAGTAATAATAAGCACGCGCACTAATTTACATCTCTAATTTACATACATTACCTGCCTAAATTAAAATCTAAGTTTGAAGCGGCAAGACATATTATTGATTAATTGATTTTATAATTAAATACACTGATTAGTGCAAAGTGCAATGCCAAACCTATAACCTGCAAATAACGCAAATGATATGCATTCTAAAAGCAGCGGGATAATACGTTAGGAA
>NC_051419.1:5901093-5901465 GCF_015228065.2 Penaeus monodon
TTATAAAGTTAACTTTCATCATTTTCCATTGTATTCACACAGTAACCACTCAGTACTATTAGCACTCATGGCCATAGGGTTATTTTTTCAGTTTTTCTCTCCGTCATTTTCAGCAGTTAAAGACCCAACACCCGCCACCCCCTCCCCCCCCGGTGTGACCCTGCAATAAACCCGCCTTGTAAAGCGAATCCAAACACACATAGACCACCCTGGAGCAGGATAATCACTCACAAGGAATTGCAAACATCAACAAACGAGGAAATAGAGCTCGGGTGTCAGCGAAAAAGGGTGTTGCAAGGCCCACGAGATCAACCAAAGGAAAGTCAACAATGGCGGCTCGACTACTTCACATACCCTAGAAGAGATGTGAGT
>NC_051419.1:5901518-5902248 GCF_015228065.2 Penaeus monodon
TAATCATTAATCCTAACACACCATTATTGGCTTAGTGTCTGCTTTATTGTAGCTGTAACATAAGCTCGTGTGTGTGCGACTTTTTTTTCGTTCCGAGGGAGGTAAAAATGTCAGATGTGAACAACTGTTTGTTTATATAATAGTGATGAATGGTGTATGGGGAAATTTAAGTCATTAAGACCTCGTTTGCGGCCACGGGATGTGTAAATTACGTAAAAAACACGCATAATGATATCTTTAACACCGATATATTAGATAATAAGTCATGTACTTGTCAAACACACACAAAAATGCAGTATATAACTTCTTTTCAATAATCGTCGATCACTTCCAGATTTACACGCAGGACATAAATAAAAGCTAGAGTACCCTTTAATAATCATTAATTTTCTCGCCATGGCTGCTAGATCTATAGCTGTACCTTCGGAACATGACATGTTTATATTGAAGAGTTCAATGTCATATCAAATTACAAACGTTGACATTTTATTAGAAGGTCACGATCATTTGAAGTTTAAGAGACGTAGGTTTGAGGGCAGGCTAGTCTATGCAAGGACATGCGTACCAATATTTTGCTTGTTTCATTTTATTTACAGGCAGAGGATAGAGCGAGAAAGCAGAGAAGCGAAATAGAAAAAAAAATAGTATCCATCTATCTATCTCAGTGGGATTAAGAGATGAAAAAATCAACTGGCAAATATAGATAGGAAAGATAGAGATAAACACTCAA
>NC_051419.1:5902576-5902827 GCF_015228065.2 Penaeus monodon
CCCATCACAAGGGAAGTGAAATTAATTAAAATAATCGGAGGAGGGTTTATATATCAGTAAAGATATAAATTAAACAGATTATATTTTATTAATCTCATACCGACGCGTAACGTCAACTACATATTGGCGTGTTTATCCCGTAGAGTTCATCACAATTGCTCTAATGTATATCTCTGTTGTTAGTTAATGCAACAGAAGACGAAAAAAAATACATTCCCATATATATGTATAGATAGATTTAAATGCTTGTC
>NC_051419.1:5902870-5903010 GCF_015228065.2 Penaeus monodon
GACAGGGGAGCATTAAAAATACATTAAGACTACCTCGTTTTGTCCATGTGTCTGTTCATAACTTTGCGCTTGTCTGTGTATATTCAGAACTGACACAGAATTACCTTTTAATTCTCTTCTTCCTAACGAACGACCCAAAC
>NC_051419.1:5903188-5903349 GCF_015228065.2 Penaeus monodon
GAGAGAAAACCGCAAAAGAAAAGTCTCCCCACCGATTCCCGTTTTCTGTGTGGGTATTTCCCCTTCGAGATCTAAAATAATAAAGCGGTTGTGTGGGAAGGAGATAAGTAAGCGTGGATATGCGGAAAATCCATCAGAGTTCACGAACAGCTGATCCATCA
>NC_051419.1:5904121-5904775 GCF_015228065.2 Penaeus monodon
CAGCGAGAACAAGGAAAGAGAAGAAGGAGAATACGCGAAAAGGAAAATAGAAAGAAGAGAGGAGAAGGGGGAAGATAATAGAAATAGGAAAGGAAAGAGAGAAAAAAGGAAAATAATGTAAGGAAAGAGAGAAGTGGGCGAAGAGAGAGAAAAATAAGAGTAAATAAGAATAAATAAAGAAGGGATAAGGAAAAAAGAAAAGAAAAAGAGAAGAAAGAGAAGAAAGAAGGTAAGATAATAAAAAGAAAAAAAGAAGAGAGGGAGAGAAAAACAATGAGATAAAGAATATTAGAAGAAGGAGGAGGAAGAAAATGAAAAAAGAAGGAGAATATGAGAAATGCAACAAAGAATAGAAAGAAAGAAGAAGTAAAGAAAGGGAGAACCATAAGGAAGTAAAGAGAAATACGAGAAGAAGGCAAGAAATGGGAGTAAGAAGTGAGAAAATGAAAAATGATAATAAAAATAAGGAAAGAAAGAGAAGGGAAATGCATAAGGAAAAAAGAGGAAGAAAGGGAGATAAATGAAGAGAGGAAGAACACGAGAAGAGGAAAGAGATACGAAAGATAATAAGACAAAGTAAGAAAAGAGATATGAGGAAGGGAAGATAATGCGAAGAGAAGAGAGAGATATAGAGGATAAAAAGACGAATAAGCA
>NC_051419.1:5904781-5905325 GCF_015228065.2 Penaeus monodon
GATAGGCACTGATAAAAGGAGGAGATAGATAAGGAGAAAAATAAATACAAGGATAAAACAAAATCAAACAAATAAAGTACTCGTACACTATCTATTTTCTGTCTATCCTCCGACACTACACTAAACTTTTCCAAAAATAAATCCTAATGAAAGTCTGGCCTCAGTTTCTTCACCCTGTTACTGTTTTTCACTTAAGAATCTTTATTTATATAATGACTAGATCCTTTTTATATATTTTATTTAATCTTGATGAGCGTTATTTATTTTTTCATATATTCTGGAGGTCGCACGTAACGTCAGAAATGAATAAAATGAAAATGAAAATGTAGAACGAGAGACAGGATCCTAATAACACACGTAATAGTACATATGACACAACCACTGTAAACAGATTAAACTTATTGTGTATTTAAACGTCCAAAAAGCGCTATTCCTTGCACGTGTCCAAAGACATAAAACAAGCGGGTATGTTTTTCCCAGGAAGAGGTCGCGCGCCACACTGCATGTCACAGGGATCAGATGTTAGATCACTCAGACAGATGGA
>NC_051419.1:5906264-5906401 GCF_015228065.2 Penaeus monodon
TATCCTCCTTCGAGCCTCGAGAAGGAATCCTTTCGCGTCCTTCCCCGTCTGTTGTCACATCACTTAAGGTCTTCTCTGAGTTACTGGTGAATTTTTTTTCTTTGTTTTTCTCTCTCTCTGTGTGGGTATCTATTTTC
>NC_051419.1:5906579-5906709 GCF_015228065.2 Penaeus monodon
CAATCGAAATAAAAATCCTCCTAATAAATCAAATCATGACAAAACGGAACAAACAGAGCAAAGGTTTGTTTCTTTTCCCTTGTCGATTAAAATAAAAATCCCAGTTAGGACCCCCATAATAATTAGGAGC
>NC_051419.1:5906745-5907301 GCF_015228065.2 Penaeus monodon
CATATACATATATAGTTTCACCGCCACGAGCCATCCTCCCCCCCCCCCTTCCCCTCATCCCCTACGTTTATCTCCTTCCCCCACCCACTCCCTCTTCCCTCCCTCCCCTCCCCTCTTCCATCCCCCCACCTCCCCACCCCATCCTATCCCCACCTTTTTCCTCTATCCCCCATCTCCCATCCCCACCCATATCCCCTTTCCCCACCCCCTCCCTCCCTTCCCTCCCCCTCCATCTCCCCACCCCCTTTCCCCGCCCTTACCCCCCCCCCATATGCCGTCCTTCCCTTTCCCCTCCCCTACTCATCCCCCACCCCCTACTCACCCTCCCCCCATCCCCATTCCCATCCCCCGCCCTTTTCCCCCATCCTCTCCCATCTCCTCCCAACCTCTTTCCCAACCCATCCCCGCCCTCCCCTCCCCAACTCCTTCCCCCCTCCCATCCTCCCCTCCCCAACCCAATCCCCCCCCACCCCCCCCTCCTCTCCCATCCCTTCCCCACCCTCTCCCTTCCCTCTCTCCCCACCCAACTCACCCCATCCCCATCCCCCCCATCTCC
>NC_051419.1:5907987-5908090 GCF_015228065.2 Penaeus monodon
CATTCCCTTTCTATCTTCCACATACACCTAATCTTCTTGTTATTAACCTTCCCTTCGACCTTTTTTCCCCTTCGACCTCATACCTCCCTACGACAACTGTTGT
>NC_051419.1:5908581-5909753 GCF_015228065.2 Penaeus monodon
CAGCCCGACCACCGCAGTGTGTGGCATCAAGTGGCAGAAACCTTAACTCTATAAAGGTACAAGACGCGTGGCGTGTCCCCTTGACTGCCACAGCGCCACTTAAGGTGCTCGTAGGGGATTAGGTGAACAAACAGGCCGCCTTGTCTTCACCTAATCTCCCTCGACGTCATATATCTGATCAGGAGATTTAGATGAGAGGTAGAAACCGCTACTTTAGATAACATGAAGGGAAGTTAATCTTTCATATCAAATTTGTTGGATTTATTATCATATCCTGAACGTGAAGGGAAGGTGATAATGTTGGATCAGATTTATCAGATTTATCAGGAGCTTTCACGTGCAGGGAAGATGATCTGCTGTATCAAATTTATTAGATTTATTTATACAGTTTATTCGGTGTTGCTCTGAGTAATCCCTATTAACATGTCGGGGAAAATCGTTAGCATGTCAGTGTGAGAGGATACCTCCCAGTGACCCTGTAACATGACACTCCGTGGTGATGGATATACTATTAAAGTTTAAATGTCTGGAGTCCTTAAATACAGGGTCGGGGGACGGGTTGGGGTGGGGGTTATGACGCTCGTACCGGGAGGGGCAGGGGGGGTATGACGCTCGTACCGGGAGGGGGGTATGGCGCACGTTACCAGGGGGGTATGGTGCATGTTAGAGGGGAGGGTATGATGCGTGTTATTGAGGGGAGGGTATGGTGCGTGTTATTGGGGGGAGGGGAGGGTATGATGCGTGTTATTGAGGAGAGGGTATGGTGCGTTTTGGAGTTATGGGGTTATTGGGGGAGGAGAGGTATGATGTGTTATTGGGGGTAGGGGTATGATGCATGCAATTGGGAGGGGGTGGTGTGATGAACGTTATCAGGGGGAGTATGATGTATGTTGGAGATTATGATCATGTTTAGGGGGGGGGGTGCTGGAGGTATGATGAACGTTAATGATGTACGTTACCAAGGGGGGGGGGTATGATGTATGTTACTGACAGGGGGAGAGGAGGGGGGGGGTATGATGCCCGATCTTTTCTCCATGTGGTGACTAAGAGCAGCATCCAGGGAAGCATCTCAGGACAAGGCATCCTCGCCATCTCTCATGATCACCGACAGAAGTGAAGGGAAAATGGGGGAGGGAGAGTCGGGTGTCACGCACTCACACGTGGAAATAGTC
>NC_051419.1:5910409-5911050 GCF_015228065.2 Penaeus monodon
CAAACAGCAAGCGATAAAAATCCCGAGAGTTGCATCTGCATTGCTGTCAACATCCACAAGCAAGTCATAAGATACTGAGAGACAACCAGAAGCAAGATTATAAAGCAAAAAAGTTAATCGTGCATTAGATTGATAAATATTTGTGTTTGTGTTTCGTAGTGACGATGTGTACGAATAGGAATATAAGTAATGGAATGAATTGGGGTAGAAGTTGAAAAAAGCGATAGGGTTTAAGTAGAGGCGTAGATAGAGGAATTAAGGAATAAATTGGGGAAGAAGAGAAGGAGATGGCAGAGAATAGAGACATAGCAAAAGTAAAGAAATAGATATGGAAGGTATTAAGAAAAGTGATAGATAGAGTATAGATTGAGGCATAAGTAAAGGCATAGCATTGTAAAGAAATAAACTGGGGAGAGAAAAGAAAAGTGATAAATAGTGTATAGATAGAGGAAAAAGATAGAGCTAGAATATAAGTAAGGTAATAAATACGGGAAGGAAGGAAAAGTGATAAATAGAGTGTAAGTAAAAGAATAAATGAGAAAAACAATAAAAAAGCGAAAGACAGAGTATAGGTAGAGGCAGAAAATAGAGCATTAATAAAGAAATAGACATAAATTTATACACATATATACAATCATATT
>NC_051419.1:5911161-5911398 GCF_015228065.2 Penaeus monodon
AACATAACCCTCTATCCTCTATGTGTGCACTCGCTCCTGTGTACGTATTTGCGTGTGCATGTGTGTTCATTCTTACCCTTCCTCTTCTTTCGTCAGAATTTCCCTTGTCATCTTTCACTAACACATTCCACCTTTATATCTGCCTCTAAACACAGCCTTCCTTAATAGCTGTTTTTAATTAACATTCCACATTCCTTTCCACGCATTCATCAATCTGCTTCGTTCATCCTTCGTCAA
>NC_051419.1:5911884-5912367 GCF_015228065.2 Penaeus monodon
TCTGGTCTTAATAATTACTGACAAGGCTCATATGTCGCTGTGGAGGGAACGCTCACGTTGTTTACATAAAGATATGCAGTTTACCAGGACAAGTAAGCGTCACAAATATCTTTTTTCTTTCGTATTTTCTTTTTCTTTTTGTTTTTTCTCTCTCCTTTTCTTTCGTCTTGTGTTTTCTTTTTCGTGAGGAAGGATGAGGATGAGGTGGATGTTATTTTTAGGGCTTGTTCATCTTGTATTTCAGGGTTAAATGTTATAAAAAGATGTGTGTTTTGAGAATTAAAATAGTAAGTGGTTAAAAGCGGCTAAAAATAGAACTTATGCGTATGTATCTTTTTTTTCGTGAAATTGTTTATACGTAGGTTTATACATGTGGGAAAAAAGATGTAGCAAAAAGAACGAAAATCAGAATAATTGTAGCGATAATAATGATAAAATCTGCATTACTAATCGCAAAGATATAGGCAGAACTAATTTACAGCT
>NC_051419.1:5912390-5912580 GCF_015228065.2 Penaeus monodon
CAATGATGCTTGTTATGTTAATGGCAATAGTCACAATGATAAACATTCGAGAAAAATAAGAATGATGTGTGCAATCTTAATTTAGGTACTTTAAGGACTATTAGTATAAATTCTGATTATATATATCACGCTATTCTGATCAAAGGAATAATAATGAGGTTACTGCCCCCCTCTCCTACTACTACTAACA
>NC_051419.1:5913175-5913623 GCF_015228065.2 Penaeus monodon
ACTGTATGACAATTCTCTCTAACAAGAATTGGAACCCACTAAATTATAAGTAAATCACAGAGATAACTTGAACTCCATACAACCTCTTATAAACTGTTCACTAGACTCACTATAGCATGTACCATTTGCTACCTGACTACACAGGAACTACATACTACTGGTTAGGGATTCTGTAAATGTGTCATACTCTTATATATGCAAATGTCTATGTAACATCATAGTATGACCTAGTAGAAACCATTGAATATAGTTAGGTTTATGAATATATTTTATCTGCTGTATTTCACTGTTATGTCATAGATATGTATTTGTCCTATATACTGCATCGATGTGAATATTCATGATAGTTTGACAAAGTATGATGTTACATCTTTATGTCACTTTATCGTCTTGAGTTTTCCTGCTAATGATAATTCATGTGACGTATTCATGTATGTATAATGTGATG
>NC_051419.1:5916103-5916591 GCF_015228065.2 Penaeus monodon
TTTCCGAAAAGAAGAGAAAAAGAAAATAAGAAAAAGAAAAAAAAATCTACGAAGCAATGGAAAATAAAGTTGAAATAAAAGATAATTCTAAAGGAAAATAATGAAATGGAAGTAAAATAAAAAAAAATGCAAAATAGAAATAATAAATTGCATTTATAAACGACGAGAAAAAAGAAAAAAGAGAAGAACAGAAAAGACAGAAAAAAGAGGAAATGAAAGATAATGTAAGTAAAAAAAATCCAAAACAAAGAAAAAAATTGGAAAAGAAAAACAAGAAAGTAAAGAAAAAGAGAAAAACGCCCTGAGACGGAAAAAAAAAAAACGATAATTCAGAAACGCACGAACGAAAAAAAAACGAAGAGAAAAGAGAGAAGAGAGAAAGAGAGAGAAAAAAAAAGCTAATCCTCTGAGATGCAATGTTGAGTCCGTCTGCTTGTGTCCATTGCGAGACCTGACAGCGTCTTGGATTTAGCCCAAACGTGTTTCCT
>NC_051419.1:5916778-5916906 GCF_015228065.2 Penaeus monodon
CCCTTTTCTTCTCCCACTAATGAGGTAGGAATGACGTCATCACCACAGCTCCTGATGGAAGCCGGCCTACCAGGGCTGTCCTCGGAGGCATAAAATTTTTTCGCGCCTGACAATGACACTTCAGAAAT
>NC_051419.1:5917297-5917419 GCF_015228065.2 Penaeus monodon
GAGAAACCCAAGTATGCCCCTCCCCCCATTCTTTGTTTACACAGGAACACCTTTCTCTCCGGACGACCCTTTGCTCGCCCGGGGTTTGTTTACCAGCCTGGGGTCCTGCCGCGGATCAGCGC
>NC_051419.1:5917953-5918221 GCF_015228065.2 Penaeus monodon
TTTAAAAGCCAACAGAGTACATAGTGTGCCTTTAAGGGGGATACGACACAGAGCTCACCACTGCTTCTTTGACGTCCAAGGCAAACTCCAGAACACACGTTGCTGACTTGTTATGAGTGCGAGGACCCTGTTTATTTCCCTCATTAAAAACTTGGTGAGGAATTGAGTAACTCAGTTGGAGAAAAGATGTAATATGAGAGTCAAAAAATGAAGTTGGAGGTTCAAAAGGAAGGAAGGAAACGGAGAAGAGGAACAGAAATTGATCATG
>NC_051419.1:5918263-5918673 GCF_015228065.2 Penaeus monodon
TGGAAAAAAAGGTAAAAAGATATTCAAACACACCGCGCAAAGAGTAACGTGAGATGTCTGTTAGTATAAAGACGTTTAAGAGAGTCTCATTGTGAACATTACGATTTTCAACACCATCCATGTCATAAAACATGATATGACCGATGATTAAAAGTGCAATCACAGTCTCCATTTAATTAACACTTATGCTTCCATATCTGCAACGAAACTCAACACAGCTTCGGCATATGTATCAGTTAGTGCCAACACGCGTTTCCTTTAAGCCTCACATCTGGCGATTTTCTTTCATTTTTTGTTCACAAGGAAAAATAACTCCTGTATAAATAAAGCCTTTGAAAATCACGTGGTTTATTAATCATGTGGCTGCCGGAGATTGCCACGTGACTCAAGGCAGCCGGATGTGCCATAAT
>NC_051419.1:5918971-5919316 GCF_015228065.2 Penaeus monodon
CGAGCGATAGCAGAGGCACTTGAGAAAGATGTTATCATTATTACGTCTCAACACAGATCGCGTTCTACACCTTCGTATACACCGCCTCTTTTTATCAATACCTCGATCCTTAGTCCACAGCCACAGCCGCAGATCATGCTAAAAAAAACACGTCTTATCTCCTATGGTTTATGAGGATTAAGTAGCAGTAGACGTGATTCGTTGTATGATGAATAAAGAGCATAAAAAGTGGGGCGAGGGAAATGAAGACTGTTTGCTTTTCATTAGATTAGACAATAAAATCAGGTTTGATTCATTGTACGTACGTGCGGGTGCATTGCAACGGATATAGTACGCGTAAATGTC
>NC_051419.1:5919790-5920075 GCF_015228065.2 Penaeus monodon
ACCCGTAAAACAAATGACATAAAGTAATCCATATATGACTCCTCCTGAAACCAACATCACCTTTAAAAAAATTATGAAATAACTCAACCCCCCCCCCTCAAAAAGAAAAATCCGCCCCCCCCCAAAAAAAAAAGAAATCAAGCACAAGCAGAAATTTCCTTCACTCAAGCACCTCCTTCTTGCTAACAGCTCATTCAAAGCGGCTAAACTACTGACAAAACAAATCATGATCTAACCACTTGCACCCATTCGTCTTCCACCCCCTCTCGGTTCTATATTTAGCGC
>NC_051419.1:5920395-5920567 GCF_015228065.2 Penaeus monodon
CACCCTCCCCTTCTCTCTCTTTTAACGATCTATTGATGCAGAGAAAGCAAGGTGAATAAACAGAGAAGGGATATACACGTCTCTCATTTCAAAGAACGTAAATCACACGCAACAGAAAAGTCTTTGATATTCCAGGATATACTGCGTGCGCTTTGCATCTGAGAGAAAAAAA
>NC_051419.1:5921437-5921841 GCF_015228065.2 Penaeus monodon
GACAAAAATTCACAATAAGATAAGATCCTCATCGTACGGCGTAACCGAAATAGATGTCGCTCACTTCAGGCTGAAAAGGTCCAGCCACTTTTGTTTCAGTCTAAGCATTCACAGAGAATCACGTTTTTTTACTGAAAAAAATCAGCAACTACACTTCAAGCACAAACGAAGTCCAGTTACTCAAGCTTCAAAAGAATCCTTGAAGACGATGAACCAATTACAAGCGACAAGTCGGTCCAGCTTGTGGCGATTTCAGCACAAAAGCAGTCTTTCCAATTACACTTCTGGTATAAATGCAGTCCATCCGGTAACGCTTCGGTCAGTTTTGCTTTAGGCGGAAAGGACGTCCAACCAATCACGCTTCAAGTGTAGAAGAAGCTGCCTGCTGTCATCTTATAACTTGC
>NC_051419.1:5922067-5922646 GCF_015228065.2 Penaeus monodon
CAGTGTCAGCATTGTCGGTGTAGAAGCCGCCCATAGAAAGCAAAGTTCTTTATTGCAAGTGGTACTTTAGACGACGTCTATTCTCTCGTCTCCTCGTCTCCGAGATGTCGTAACACTTCCTCAGCTTCCTTGCTACGCATTCTTACCTGAGGTCTCTATCCTCTGGATATGACTCAATTGAGAAAAAAAAGCATCGAAGAAAAAATACAAAACAAAACACTATTAGCCATTAAGATTCGCAATGATGATAATACCTAGCAGCATCCAGACCAAGAGCAGGTTGTCTTTGGCGACGTGGTCTGGAGCGAAGGTCTCGCGAGTGAACTGTCTCCGGCCAATGAGCGAGGCGAGGGCAGAGCGAAAAGCAAATACGTTCCGTGAAAGTCCCTTCGAGTTTTTAATGATGTCCACTAATTGTCTTTAAGGTGAATGGCGAGCGTCGTGGGGCATGCAGGGAGCGTGTCCAAGATAATGAGACGTCCCAAGGTCGTTATCAGCGAGTGCATATCATTAATTATATCCTAACATCAAATCGTTAGTGAAAACGGTGAATACATTTGTTTCTTTGTAAGTGTAGAG
>NC_051419.1:5925546-5925793 GCF_015228065.2 Penaeus monodon
ATTGATTTGCCTTAGTTTAATTTTAGTTTGGAAAGGAGGATCACAAATACAGAAGACTACATCGTTTTTTTTAAATTTCACTTGAGTATTTACACACTATACACGCCAGACTATCAGGTTTCAAGGAGAATCACTAATAAACACTTCGCAAGTATTTATAAGCTATCAGAGCTTTGATTAAAATTCTCTGAAGTTTGAATGCTACAGTAAGGGGAGATAATATGTAGGGCCAGGTTAACTAGTGCTC
>NC_051419.1:5926188-5926287 GCF_015228065.2 Penaeus monodon
CCAAGAGAGAGAAAAAAAGTCTGTTTCGTTTACCCATTTATTGCAGCTCCCCTTTCTTCCTTTGACCCGCCCTCCTTCCTCTATTCTCTTTTCGTATAA
>NC_051419.1:5926328-5926708 GCF_015228065.2 Penaeus monodon
TCCGCTTTCCCTCCCCTCCTCTTTGTCCTCCATCACCCCTCATCTCTCCCCTTTACCTTCCCCCTCAAAAAGAGAGAGAGGAAAAAAAAACGAGAGGTAGAGAAAAAAGGCGAAGATCTAAAGGCGCAATGGTCTCCCTCTCCCACTTAGGAAAAGGATGGAAAAAAAAGATTCCAAATGCGAAGCGAGGAATTTGGTCTCGACATCGTTCTTCATTTGTGTGATAGTGGGACAAAGAACAAGCAGAGGAGCCCTTGGGACCTGTGTTTCACGTTGGTAAATTGCTTCACAACGTCTCGAAGCGGGTGACTCATGGGGGCAGCGGAGTGATTATTTACAGCCTTTTGCTTCGTGGCGATGTTTGGGGGAGATATCATTTC
>NC_051419.1:5926822-5927140 GCF_015228065.2 Penaeus monodon
CCGCAAAACAGTTCCTCTGACGTTTATTTGGTCGTCATTTTGCTGTATGCTAATTACATCGTTATTGAGGTATTTCTCAATTAAAAAAAAATAGTTTTCAAACAAGTAGGTTTCCAGTTTTATGCAGAAAAGGACCTTCCTTACATTGTTTTTGTCTGTTTGTTGCTCTTTTTTAAACTCCTCTTAATAGAATCGTTCCATACATTAAACAACTAATAAACGCAAAATTGTCAATTTCAACGAAGCTTAACGACCTATCCTACCGCCAACGAACACCAATTAATCCCCGCCAAGACTTATGATACGCATCGAGAAATG
>NC_051419.1:5927249-5927542 GCF_015228065.2 Penaeus monodon
TACCAGCCAGACTTTCATGATAATGTTATAGTGCAGTGGGTCGCCTCGGGTCTTCATCAGTAATACTCGTCACGCTGTGTGTGATTGGCTTACATATAGCAACGCCTCCTTGAACCTGACGTGAATTAGAATGTGCGAGGATTTGTAAACAAGGTAAACACACACGAGGACTGAGGGGAAAAAAAGAGACAGAAAGGAGTGGTATTCTGATGGAACTTTCCCTCAAAATATGGATAAATTTTTAGAATGAAGTGAATAAATGAAAACGATCAAATAAAGAATGGTTGAGAAAG
>NC_051419.1:5927777-5927913 GCF_015228065.2 Penaeus monodon
TAAGGGAATATCGCAATAGTTATTAGTTTTGCAGATAAGCAGCGCAAATGACATTTCTAAAGGAAATAAATTATCAATATAAGAATGTAATACTTTCTAAAATAAGGATGCTTTTACAAAGCTACCTTATGCTGTT
>NC_051419.1:5928153-5928307 GCF_015228065.2 Penaeus monodon
TATTTTGTAAAAACGGGAAAAAATGAGAATATGAATATAATGTCCAAAGGTGTCTCATATATAATTAAACTACAATGAAATTAAAACCCTTATTACACTAGATTCAGTAGACTTTTTTTTTGATAAACTTTTAGTATATTTGTTAGTGATTTCC
>NC_051419.1:5928333-5928602 GCF_015228065.2 Penaeus monodon
GACGATGCCTCGTGCTAGCTTTCATTGTTACTAGTGAAAATAGCGCCCATTTTGCATTTTATTTGAAAAGTTAGCGCTTATTTGCATGTTAATAATGAAAAGAGTTAATAATGTAAGTTGTTAATGAAAGATAACGACTATTTTCATGCAATTTGAGCAAAATAGACCCTATTTGCAAGTTATATATAGTTTATAAATGACATTGCATTGGGTACCATTTTTAAAAGACTCTTTATTTATTAAAATGCTGTTTTTTTTTCACTGCAGGG
>NC_051419.1:5932479-5932770 GCF_015228065.2 Penaeus monodon
TATTCCGAAAACACTCATAATGCAATTCCCTACACTTCTTAACCTTATTACTAAGAAAAGGCCTTGTCGCTGTTTTCAAAGGAGTTGTGTGATCTGCAGCGCAAACAGGCGTGTGGTTCCAATTAGCGGGGGTAAAGAGGGTGACTTTCTCTTCTCTCCTAAATCATTCGCTCATAATTCGTAACTCAATAAGTCTCGTGTTCCAGGAAAAGGAAGTCTTAAGAGGCGAAACATGAACTGCAATAAACGTGAAACTAATCCTTGTGGATACAGTATTTATGGGTCCCCCAT
>NC_051419.1:5933127-5933927 GCF_015228065.2 Penaeus monodon
CGCCTCAGTAAGACCGTAGTCACGCGGTCCAAGAAGTATAAGGCAAGGCTGCTGACCTTATACCGTGACCTTGAGGTAAAGAAAATACTGCGTCCTTTGTTGAACCCGAAAACCCTGTGTCACCCCTTTCATCCCTGTGACCTTCTACGAGTGGTGACCTACATATCTGACCTCGTAATGCCTAGTGATTATTTTTTTTAAAGTACATATGGAGATAAACAGTATAAGGGATGACTGTGAGTGAAAGTGTACGTTTGTTTATGTTTTGCAGAGTAGAGTTGGTAATGTTATATTTATCTGTGTCAATGGTCATATGAAAAAAATATGTACCGTAAGCATCTTCGACTCAAAATAATTTATAATACACTCGTACACCTTTTTAAAGAGAGGTGTTCGTTTCCATAGAATTTTAACAATAACGTAAGAAAGAAAAACAAACTCACGGAAGAAAAAACAGAAAATATATAAGACAATCTTAATAAATAAACAAATAACATCGTTTCCATAAAAAAATGAACATTAACAGCAAAGGAGAAAAAAAAATTCACGAAGTAAAGGGAAAATAGAAGAAAAAATTCACGCACACGAAGTCAAGGGATGTCGAAGCGGACGAGAGGAGCGTGTGAACAAAGCACCCTCTGTCGCGTGTGTATACAATGTCGTCTCCAGAGCTTCAAGTTACGTCACGAGAGAAACGCCGCCTTATATGGAAACTTTTCGCTGTGTTGGTTAAGAGTGTAGTTTCCACTCTATGTGTATCATAAATTGTTAATGTTTAAATACGGTATGGAGAATAATAC
>NC_051419.1:5933978-5935181 GCF_015228065.2 Penaeus monodon
ACACCTTGCCATAAGGACATAATTATATATGTTTATTATAAATTGATAATCTTTGATACGTTATGGCAAATGGTACTGTGATAAAACCCCAACTACAAGAAAATAATAATATCAATTCAAAGAATATTAATTCTTTCACAACTTGGTGGTGTCTCATTCTCGATCTGTCTACACGTTCCTGTGTTTACATTTTTGTTCTTCAAATTTAAATGACGATGATACTGAGTCTGACCTTTTAAACATAGGCAGTCATGGCTGTCACCGAGTATATATAAAATAAACAACGGAATATTTAGAATGCAAACGTATCTGGTGTTCCTTTTAAACGTTGTAGTATTAGTCATTCGATGATACTCGAAGGGGGTGCTAAAGATTGTGTCCTCATTTCTTTAAAAAAAACTTTAAACGCACCCTTTATGTCGTGTGCGTAACTGATATCGATGTAAAAATGTTCTGTACTGTGAAAGTCTAATCAAGGGGTGTTAAAATCATGGTACTCGATATGAGCATAAAGGCCCGCGGTGTGGTAAGAATGATTAACGTGTAGTCAAAAATACGCAGTCCAGTAAGAGGAAAATATATTAATAGTATGGTAGTTTCTGTTCAGGATGTATATCATGTCACGACAAAGTACACCTTTTATGTTTAAAAACTAAAATGAAATTATATTTTAAACTGTTCCAGACCACGACTAATACTTAAGAAACTTCGTTACCATCAGCTCACCATCTAAAATCAAATGAGCAAAATAAACGTTCAAATACGTAATATCAGACAATTTTCCAAAACGTAATCAGTTGAAGTTAGGTAATATATACCTTCATTAGCCCTCAGTATGATAAATGAAGTCAAATTCGATCCTTTGTGGGTTTTAAGCTTGACACCCCCGGTCTAATATAACGCACTATCAGCCTATTTTACTAAAACGTTTTGCTCCCAATATTTATCATCTGTGCGGGTGCTCGTAACTTTCCTAAAGCGACAGGATTATTGGCTTTAGTCTATCTTCCCGTAGTGTTTAAAGCAAGATGCGACCCATGCTTCTGCAAGTACTTTTAATGTTCTGTTTTCATTCTACAACACGTCTTTTAAGCTCGCTTAACTCTAAAAGTAGTTACGGCTCGCTCATAACAATTCGTTACAGGGGTATGGGAGGTAGGTAGAAAGAAAGAGAGAGGAAGAAGAGTGATAGAGAGGGAACGA
>NC_051419.1:5935230-5935317 GCF_015228065.2 Penaeus monodon
TCTTATTCTTAATTTCAGATCAACTCAATATCACATTTTCGAAATTAATGACCGTAAACTGATGAAACTTTTTTTTCGTTAGTTCAT
>NC_051419.1:5935406-5935903 GCF_015228065.2 Penaeus monodon
TTTTTAATAGATATTCTTACCCATTTTTGCTTATTACCTTTTGTGTTTGTCTTACGCTTCCGGAGCTCAAAACGTTATTAATACCCAAATAAAACTGCTTAATTGCTATTTCCTATTCTTCCTTCTCTGTTGATTTCTGTGTCTTCCCGTCTCCCTATCCTTTCTGTTTATCACTACCTGTTTAAGATCTAAAACAAGAAGATCTAAAACAAAACGAAATTTTAAATAAACGCGCACTGTAGTATATTTCGAAATTTGCAAGGGAATGTCAGGACCGATTTTTATCATTTAATTCGTAAAATCATTAATTCAATTCCTCGATTTATGATTACCCGGTACTTGTCTTGATGATCAAATGGTATTTATAGGAGAAACAGTTCCGGTTGTTAATTTTTTTCTTCTGAATGTATGATAACTAATCACGTTCTTCATCATAAGCAAATTTTGTTAAACTATGATCAGAAGCTAATTCTTCCTAATGAAATGTATATCATTTG
>NC_051419.1:5935951-5936171 GCF_015228065.2 Penaeus monodon
AAATTTTATGCAAAATATTTTTCTGTCGATCATTTTTCCTATTGACTGTAATGTGCCCCGGACTATGATCCTTCTCTCCTGAAACCTTATAAGGGATAGTCTGTTTCGTGCCTTTAATTAGTCCCTCTTAAAAGCAAGGAATCCAATCCCTCTTAAATAAAACTCCACTTGATTAGTCCTTAGGAAAAGTACGGTCCGTGTTATCGGTCATTAGAAGCAT
>NC_051419.1:5936227-5936510 GCF_015228065.2 Penaeus monodon
TTTAGCTCGTATTAAGGAGCGGGAAAGGGGTAGGGATCTGCCGCTATACAGAATATAACGCAGAAACGTATATAAACACACGCCCGTATGCATGTATTGTAAGGGAGCTAATGTTGACCTATGGTTTACTCTGAGTCACGAAACCCTCAGGGATCATGAGAATAAATCTAGTTTTGAGCACGACTTAAATACAAAGAAAAGCCGACTTTAAACAGATGATAACTTATAAAGAGTATTAGGCTGTATTACTACAAACGGTCCTTGACTGCAGGGGCGTAACTAC
>NC_051419.1:5936711-5936826 GCF_015228065.2 Penaeus monodon
AATATTAACGTCTTTATTCGATATTATTGCTATCCAACAAAAATGATTTAAAAAACGTGAATGAAAGTCTCCTAAAAAGTTGAGCTTTTTACGCGTCGCCTTAAAAAAAAAAAAA
>NC_051419.1:5937150-5937259 GCF_015228065.2 Penaeus monodon
CGCCATCTATTGGACTGGAAAACCGTCTTTTGTGCGACGAAAATGTCTTTTGGAATTACCTCATTTTTTAAAAATCTGCCTGGAAAAAAAAGGATTTTTGACTCCCTTT
>NC_051419.1:5937582-5937690 GCF_015228065.2 Penaeus monodon
CATTTAAATCAAATTTCAGCCTTGGGAATAATAACCATAAGTGACATATGGCAAATATGGGTCCTAGTAAATCCATTTGCAGATGCAACAGCGAACAAAAGATTCTAC
>NC_051419.1:5937719-5938020 GCF_015228065.2 Penaeus monodon
ATGATCCATATTTGTCAACCACAACAAAGAGTTAAAGAAAACGGGAATTTAAGCTAAGACTCTTCTGTTATACTTTTAACCTGTCCTTCGTCTCTTTATTTATCAAATATTTTCTTTAGAAGTTTGATGTTCATTTTTTTTTCTTTCTTGTTATCTTTTTTTTCTCGTTCTTTCTTTCTTTTTTACTCGTTTTCCCTCTTTTCACATCCGTTTTCGGTCTTCCTTATTATTCCGTATTCTATGATTTTTTTCTTCTTTTTGTTTTTTCTTTTCTATTTACTTCACTTCGCTTAGCCACTGT
>NC_051419.1:5938647-5938916 GCF_015228065.2 Penaeus monodon
AATGCGCATGCGAGTGACTGCAAAGCACAGCATCTAAACGCACACAAACCTCCCCCTGATGGTTGCCAGATTCCATACCCTTGCGGGATCCATCCTATCCACGTCCCTGTGTCTGGCCAGCCAAGATCTGCGCATCTTCACCCCTTCTGCCTCTCCGTCATTAGCATAAGCGGTTTCTTCAAGACGGTTTCCTGTCTACTGCAACTTCTAGGAGTCATTGCACGAGATGTGTTATTCGCATGACTTGCTGCAGTCGCGTTTTGATTGTG
>NC_051419.1:5939860-5940081 GCF_015228065.2 Penaeus monodon
GCAAGCAAGCACAAAGTGGCTCCGGAGATCCAAAGGCAACGCCCACATCGGCTCCTCCTCGTGAAGGTCAGATGATCACAAGATGAGGCGAGAAAGCATAGCAATGGGAGAAAATACCCGATGCATATCTTGCTTTCACTTTTCACTTTCACTTCCTCTGAAGAAATTCCTGAAGATGGTGTTATTTTCTCTTCGTCTGTGGTGAGCATGTTGCGAAGTAA
>NC_051419.1:5940278-5941779 GCF_015228065.2 Penaeus monodon
GCACACGTAAACAAAGGCAGAAGCACTCACTGGGGTCGTGGAAGGGCACGAGGACGTAGTTGTGGATGGGTCGCTCGAACTTCTCAAGGACCGTCTTGAGGATCCTGCTGGCGCCGTTGATCACCTGCATGAGGTCGTCGGACATGGAACCTGTGGTGTCGAAGACGAAGGCGAGCGTGGCAGCGCCCTCCTCCACGAGGTCCCGGGAGCCCAGGTCGATGTACCCTTGGGAGAAGGAGGAACCCAGGCTGCCTGCGGAGAGAAGGCGGGTGCTCGAGGCTTCCCGGATCTTCTCCACGATGTCGCGACGACATCGGCGTCTGGTCGAGCCGCTGACATCACTCGCGAAGTCCGCCAAGACGGCCTCCTCCTCCGGGAAGAGTTCTTGGAGTCGGTGGCCCGCTCTGCTGCCGGGTTCGTGTCCATGTCTGAGGGCGTGGGTGACGTCCACTAGCACGCACGCCACAAGGCAGACCAAGCCAGGCACTCCCGCCCGGTCTCTCACTCGCAATAACATATCTAAGCACTAATCCTAAAGGCTTTTATCATAACATTCCTGCGTGGGAAAGGGGGAAGTTAGGCGCTGCATTATCATAACCCGCGAGACATGCATGTGTTTTTTTTTCGCGTTCCAGCCGTCAAGGTCGCGCCCATACCCAAAAAGTGTTTGCATAGTCTTCCCAGTCACCACTCTCCCCTTTATTTATCCGCCCCCAGAAAAAAATAAATACTGCACTTTGTTGACGAGGGTTAATGTAGCTGGCCTCGTCAATGAACACTCATACTCTATAAATTTGATAAGGTGTCGCGCCGGAGCCATAATAGGGCCAAAACTATTTCTGAACTTTATCTGAACTATTTGCTTGGTGTACCTGTGGCGATGCTTAAGGACATGCCAGGCGGCCCTGCGTACGAACAGCTTCCCATTTGGACTTATGCCGTCTTCACTCGGGGGGGATTTCTGGTCAAAATAACACGTGACGTAAACAAGGGCACGAACAAGGACGTCCACTGCACATTAGAGTGAGTTAGGGGATTTCTGATCAAGTTGAAACGTAAACAACGAAGCCAGTTGCATACTAGGGTGAGTTGGAGGATTTTCAGAGAAAATGCAGCGATCAAAATAAGGCACGGAAAAAGTGGACGTAAACAAAGATACCCGTTGTTTGTTAGTATTAGGGAGATTTCTATAGCGAAGGGGGGCGGTTGGGAGGGGAGGGGACTTCTGATAAAAGATAAGACCTAATCAAGACCTAAGCAAGATCTAAACAAGGACGGGCGTTGCATGCAAGAGCGAGTGGCATTCGCCCGCGAGAGTGCAAGGTGTTGCGGTGTGCACTCATCAACGCCATGAGTGGACGGACACACAAAACTTTTATCTCGAGACCCTGATCCGAGCCGGACGCGTGGCCATGGGTCCCCCCTCCCTGGCACCCCCCTCTGCCCCCCCCCCGGCGGGCGTCTGGCCAGTGCTCACGACCCAGTTATAACAACACAACAA
>NC_051419.1:5942315-5943799 GCF_015228065.2 Penaeus monodon
TACAAAGCATAAATGTTATCTTTGCTGCATAAAATGAAGTCAAAAGTCTATAAGGAGAATAACATGAAGCTAAATTCCTAATTATGAACGATATCACACGCAGAACACAATGATTTTTTTTCTTCTGGTTACAAAGCATTCTAGTATCTACGCCTAACGTCAATTTTAACATGTACATACTTACTTACAGCTACACAAACACATTAAGTCCCCAAAGTTATTTTACGTATGCAAATATTTTCCCTATATTAAGAGGAAACTGGGAAAAATAAGCATATACCATTTTTAACAAATCGTATAGATATATATTAGTAGAATTTAACAGCAAATACGCTTTGATAACATCAGTGCTTCTCCTTCATGAGGTAATCAGTATAGGAATCTCTCTATATATATATCATGTTATCTCTAATATATTAATATTATTACCGCTTTTCTACATTATAAAATACGTTATTTGCGATGTCTAAATGTCTTCAGTAAAGTGAAAAGTGCACAAATCTAATCTATTGCAATCGCATAGCTACGTATTCATTTTTAGTTTGATTTAGAGTAACAAATCACAAAGATTGTCCAATAATCTCCGATTTTTAAGAACACATCTTCGCAGGTTGCATTAAAAAAACGAGTAGATATATATTTTAAAGCATAATTTAAGTCTCTAGTGACACATGCATATCCATTAGAAATTGTTATTGCTTTGAATTTTTCACCACCGGACTGCCACTCAGTTCTGTTTCGTATTCTGTTTTTCTCTCTGTTCAAAGCGTGCTTGATTTTATTTTTTGCTTTTTTCTGTAGGTGCAGGTTGATAGCGAAGGTTACCTATACCGGATTATTCGCACCGTGTTGTTAACATCGGGTTATTGGCATCGCCGTGTTACTTGCATCGAGTTATTCGCACCGCCGTGTTACTTGCATCGGATTATTCGCACCGCTGTGTTACTTGCATCAAGTTATTCGCACCGCCGTGTTATTTCCATCGGGTTATTTCGTACTAGGTTAATCGCATATAATTATTCGCACCACGTTACCCGCACCGGGTTACCTGCACCGGGAATATCGAAAGAGCGGAATGGCGCGCGCTGCTTCCGTCACTCCGCGCATGAGAGGCACTGGGTCAGCCCCTAGAGGAACAGCGCCACCTTGAGAGTGCCGAGCCTTGGCCTTGACTGAACAGTGCCACCGCAGTATCCAGGGTGCCTCCCTCCTGCCCTCACGCGGCGGGCACTCCCCCCGTTTTTGCCCACCTACGTATGGTGCCAGTCGCTGCCATCCAGGAGGCGATTCGCTCGCTTTTTTTTTTTTTATTATTATTGTCTCTCGCGGGAACGCCGACGGAGGTTTGGCCGATCTCGCACTCGGGATTCTGCCGGATCTTGGCGCAGTTGCCATAAACGCGGGAAGAGACGAGGAAGCCCAAATACCTTCAGAGATAGAGGGGGAAATCGCTATGACGGCGTGACATGTATGGCAACTGTACA
>NC_051419.1:5943842-5944179 GCF_015228065.2 Penaeus monodon
GTCCGCTTTGCCATGAAGAAAGGAGCTGTTTCTTGGCCTTTCGAGAAAACACGAAAACTTGGAATGTCTTACGGTGCGCTTTGCTTTCTTTTTTTTTTTTTCAGTGACGTTGATGGCAAGGTTTGTTTATGTAAAGTTGTATAAAAGATTAAAAAAAAGAGAGATAAACAGGACGATAAATGATTCTGTAATGAAAGTATGATAAAAGTCTTCAGGGTTTTAATCTAATGCTTATATTTTTCCTTGCTGTAAAAAGAAAAAAAATGTATGATGCTCTAAGATGAGAAGGAAGTCACGGTGAATTATGTAATTAGTAGAATGAAAATTAATTGCTCAA
>NC_051419.1:5944349-5944537 GCF_015228065.2 Penaeus monodon
ACCAAAGACACATACACGCACACGGTATAATATATGTAAACACTCCGCATTCCACACCTGTACTTGTTTTGCTTAGATGTTTGGCCAAAACACGAGTTCTCTAATGTAAACAACAAATGTCTAAATGTTTAAAATCATTTCTGACATTCGACTAAAATTTTTGCATGAATAAGTAAAAGTCTCCTTCC
>NC_051419.1:5944772-5944903 GCF_015228065.2 Penaeus monodon
TTGTAGATAAATGACAGCGCATGGTTTATAATGAAAACACATGCAAAATGCATGATAATTTCGCTAAACAAAAATAAACTTTCTAAGACTTGCTTGTGTATGAATATAAAAACGCAGTTTTAGATTTCATG
>NC_051419.1:5945549-5945666 GCF_015228065.2 Penaeus monodon
ACTGACAGCGTGCATGCAGAATACTCGTTAGTATAAGAGCATCACTTCCGTAATATTATAGTTATGACGTCACTCGAGATAATTGTAGACACGTGATTCTTGTCTAAGTGACCGGCA
>NC_051419.1:5947494-5947690 GCF_015228065.2 Penaeus monodon
CTTGTTTTGTGATCTTTTTGAGAGCGATTTTATTTTATTTTTTAATAGGCCAAGTATACCCACTGCCATGACATATTCTCATTTTCTTAATTATACTCTTTACAGAAAACCTTTATATTTTTACCTTTAACCCGTGTAATTTTAGCAGTTTGTCCTTTTATTTTATATAAATTATCTTCCATACTTCCATTTTCGT
>NC_051419.1:5947724-5947950 GCF_015228065.2 Penaeus monodon
AAATAAATGACTTTAATTGATTACAGTTCTCCTGTTTCTCATCTTTATATTACGCCATTCTGAATAGCCAAGAAACCAATGATATACATATTCGATACTTAATAACAATATATGGCTTTAATAATATATTATAACTGCTTGCTTGCGATGCGTTGATTCCCAGTGGCGCTTGAGCATCTTACCTTCCCTCTATATTCATAGATTTTGATCAAGTATTTGATATCAT
>NC_051419.1:5948359-5948491 GCF_015228065.2 Penaeus monodon
CATGGGTTGCATTTAGCTTGAGAAAAGTATAGGTTATGGATTGTGAGTGAATAATGGATAGAGTGAATTCAAAATTATACTATCTTATATACTATGTATTATCTTTGACTTCGACTAGAATGATATCCATTG
>NC_051419.1:5949393-5949849 GCF_015228065.2 Penaeus monodon
TGTTTCAGGTTTCTAAAAGCCTCTAACACCAGCGCTATTTTTTTTTTTTTCGAGTTATTGTACAAAATCATGTCTGGTTACAACTGTGACTGTAATTACTCTAAATTAACCAATGAAAGGCTTGGGTCTTGGAACATGAGTGCAGTGCAGAAAGACATGAAAATGGTTTTTATGATAAAAATAATTATTCATTATTATTACCATTTTAGATGTATATATTCTAAGATTTCTGGTTGTTTTGTAGCTATCATCAACATCAGTATCACTAGGTCACATAAGATTTACAATTGCAAATCCGAGTCTGTATATAAATCTCTAACTTTTTTTCTGTGATTCATACACAGTCATGCAAATGTGTGTTTGCACATACAGGTGGGAATTACTGCGTTATTTTTCATTGCATTTTCATTTTCCATTCTACCTATCATAATGCAACGGCAAGCTCAATTTAAAACG
>NC_051419.1:5950304-5950518 GCF_015228065.2 Penaeus monodon
TATATAAGATATAATTACTATTTGCTTGTAATCAATCCGTAATCTATAAAATTAATTTCCAATCCTCTATCATCTCAAACAAATTCAACTCAGAACGTCTAACAAGCCAAAGCAACATAAATGATCCATAGAATGATAAATAGAAAATAACAAGAAAACCAACGAAAATTAATTAAGAATAATAATGACGGTTTCTCTGAACTCCTCTTGCTAA
>NC_051419.1:5950609-5950730 GCF_015228065.2 Penaeus monodon
CTTTCGATGTATAAATTGACAAATTCAACAAGAAACAACAGTAAAATAAATTGTTATTATGAACAGCATAGATATAACATAACATGAAAACGCAACATGAATTAGAAAGACATAATTATCG
>NC_051419.1:5950818-5951401 GCF_015228065.2 Penaeus monodon
TTTCTTCTTTTCTTCACTCGATATATAAAGTGTCCTCGCATCACCTCGTTTCCCTTCGTTCCTCACGCAGACGATTTAACACAAGACGCGCGGACGGAGAAGCATCACATCCCTCGTAACGAAGCGTGTGGCTTCACATAAATAAGTCAGGGTGAAATTAGGCCCTCGCCGTGTCCCTCATCTATTGTGAGTGTGGCCACGGTCCTTCGCAGATTTATCTAGCTTCAGTATCGTATGAAACTTCACACTTGCACCTGCCATGGCTCCTCAAGGTAATGTGTCCCGGGGCTCATAGCGTTGGTTCCGAATCTCCCACACATACGCTGTTCGGATCCTGGGCGTCGGCGGGAAAGGGAAAGGGCGATGAATTGAAACTGTAATATTGTGTTTATATATGTGTGTGTGAAACTGTAGCATTCGTATTGTTTTGTAGATTTGTAATATTCATATTTCTTTGCTTTTTATCTAAAGGTATTATAATTTTAGGCTTTTAACATTCCCTTTTTTGAAGATTTTTTTTTCTTATTAACAAAATTGCATTGTTATTTTTTTAATGAAATTACATTGTTCGTTTCTTTAACGA
>NC_051419.1:5951451-5951576 GCF_015228065.2 Penaeus monodon
CACCAATGATTTCGGTGTGTGTTATTACCACTACTACTATACCTATGGTATATTTACTGCATAACTATTACAATTAACACAAGAAAATCATTTCTTAACAGTAACATAAATATATTTTGTGTGTT
>NC_051419.1:5952696-5953302 GCF_015228065.2 Penaeus monodon
TCAGCTAGTGCGCGCGCGCACTAGCTGAACAGAATGACATGAAAAAGGTAGCATCTTGTAAAAAAAAAAAAAACAGTAATAATAATGTTGAAATAAACACAAGAATAAATTATCAGGCAATCAAATAGAGGAACAAATAAATAAACAGATAAATCATAAGATGAAAAGAAAAAATGACAACAGCATTATTAGCAGGAGCGCACGGTATAACGTACAACACTATTATTATTCCTGAGCAGAGGTTGCCCTGTGTATACGGCCCTCCTTCGATCACTATCTCTGGGATTCCCGAGCGT
Organism: Penaeus monodon; assembly: GCF_015228065.2. Taxonomy (NCBI): domain Eukaryota; kingdom Metazoa; phylum Arthropoda; class Malacostraca; order Decapoda; family Penaeidae; genus Penaeus; species Penaeus monodon. Next base: position 5,952,993 of record NC_051419.1, read on the forward strand.
GAGGCTGCATATCCCCGGTCATGCCATCCCGTGGAATTAGACCTGCAGTGAAAAAAAAACAGCATTTTAATAAATAAAGAGTCTTTTAAAAATGGTACCCAATGCAATGTCATTTATAAACTATATATAACTTGCAAATAGGGTCTATTTTGCTCAAATTGCATGAAAATAGTCGTTACCTTTCATTAATAACTTACATTATTGAACTCTTTTCATTATCAACATGCAAATAAGCGCTAACTTTTCTAATAAAATGCAAAATGGGCGCTATTTTCACTAGTAACAATGAAAGCTAGCACGAGGCATCGTC
>NC_051419.1:5953327-5953493 GCF_015228065.2 Penaeus monodon
GGAAATCACTAACAAATATACTAAAAGTTTATCAAAAAAAAAGTCTACTGAATCTAGTGTAATAAGGGTTTTAATTTCATTGTAGTTTAATTATATATGAGACACCTTTGGACATTATATTCATATTCTCATTTTTTCCCGTTTTTACAAAATACATTTATCAAGT
>NC_051419.1:5953711-5953862 GCF_015228065.2 Penaeus monodon
TTTCAACAGCATAAGGTAGCTTTGTAAAAGCATCCTTATTTTAGAAAGTATTAAATTCTTATATTGATAATTTATTTCCTTTAGAAATGTCATTTGCGCTGCTTATCTGCAAAACTAATAACTATTGCGATATTCCCTTAATATAGCCGTC
>NC_051419.1:5954100-5954382 GCF_015228065.2 Penaeus monodon
ATTCTTTATTTGATCGTTTTCATTTATTCACTTCATTCTAAAAATTTATCCATATTTTGAGGGAAAGTTCCATCAGAATACCACTCCTTTCTGTCTCTTTTTTTCCCCTCAGTCCTCGTGTGTGTTTACCTTGTTTACAAATCCTCGCACATTCTAATTCACGTCAGGTTCAAGGAGGCGTTGCTATATGTAAGCCAATCACACACAGCGTGACGAGTATTACTGATGAAGACCCGAGGTGACCCACTGCACTATAACATTATCATGAAAGTCTGGCTGGTA
>NC_051419.1:5954485-5954803 GCF_015228065.2 Penaeus monodon
CATTTCTCGATGCGTATCATAAGTCTTGGCGGGGATTAATTGGTGTTCGTTGGCGGTAGGATAGGTCGTTAAGCTTCGTTGAAATTGACAATTTTGCGTTTATTAGTTGTTTAATGTATGGAACGATTCTATTAAGAGGAGTTTAAAAAAGAGCAACAAACAGACAAAAACAATGTAAGGAAGGTCCTTTTCTGCATAAAACTGGAAACCTACTTGTTTGAAAACTATTTTTTTTAAATTGAGAAATACCTCAATAACGATGTAATTAGCATACAGCAAAATGACGACCAAATAAACGTCAGAGGAACTGTTTTGCGG
>NC_051419.1:5954929-5955293 GCF_015228065.2 Penaeus monodon
GAAATGATATCTCCCCTCTCTACTAGCATTCACGCTAAGGATTAATCTCGTTCTTCTGTTCACGTGATATGACACCCACATACTCTCCACCCCTGGATGCATATGATGAGGAAGAACAAACTTTACCAGACACCAGTAAGTGCCGTTGTGGAGTGAGGAATATGCTCAAGCACCGCAATAACTCTATAACAGTAATGTCTGTACATGAACCATCTCTCCTCTACGAAACTGCCTCGTTTGAAATATATTTCATCATCGTTCAAGATTAACATAACCTCTGTTCGCTTCTTCCATGGAGCAGCGTCTAGCCTCTCCACTTTTTGGTGTCATCCTACTTTTCGAAACCCACATAGTTGATCGTGGA
>NC_051419.1:5955367-5955646 GCF_015228065.2 Penaeus monodon
CTTTCTGCTCTTGATATCAGGGGTCCCAGTTACCGAGGCTGTGCGTTTTTCGACCCCAGTATTTTCTAGCTGACCATTATTCCCTTGCTCTTTTATCATGATGCTGATATCCTATTTTTTGGCCTTGCTGTTATTTGTTACGACTCCTGGCAGACTTCAGAGCCAGACACTGAAGTCAACTATTCTGGGGATTTCAGCGAGGAGCTTCTTTTCACTCCTGAAATGGAACAGACCATCAGATTACTTACACGTGGTCCAGATTTGTATCCAGTTATCTAA
>NC_051419.1:5958156-5958523 GCF_015228065.2 Penaeus monodon
ATTTTATGCTACTGATTAATCCTTTTCCTATATCTTTTTTACGATTCGGTAATGGATTATCTCATCTCTGATTCTCGTTCACTCACGCTCAACCAATTTTCCAATACTGAACTCAGAACTCAGAGGTCTTATGAAATTCAGTTCTTTACTTAAACCCAATCTCCCTGCCAATTCTGTAAACATATCTAGAAAAAAAGACGACTTTTGTTCCCCTCTCGTACCACTGTCACTTTAAAGATTTCCGCCCTTAATATGAAGACATTATTACTAGGATTATTATCCACTAGTATGTCCGTTTTGTCGTCACATTATGGATAGCTCGCAACAACAGCTGTGGCCCTTTTATTTAACTCTTGCTTTATTACTG
>NC_051419.1:5958573-5958855 GCF_015228065.2 Penaeus monodon
TAGAGGCCCTGGTAGTTAATTTTGTCTTATATATCTAACTCATTTTCATCTTACCGAATGTCCTTCATTTTCTGGTATATGACTTTTACATTTAAGGTCCTTTTCCCATTGCTTCCTTAATGACTGGCAATGACTCTACTTTCACCTGCAGGAGAGAACTATTATAATCAGTGTTTTCTTGAATAAATAGTAGCATCTTTTAACCAGGTCATAGAATACAGTAACCGATGCCTTACTGGGCGAGGGAGGAAACGGAGGGAACGGGCGACGGTCATCGTTTCA
>NC_051419.1:5959085-5959149 GCF_015228065.2 Penaeus monodon
AAGTAGTCGGAAAGTAATCGATTACTAAAATAAATGAGTATCGCCCATCACTAGTACACAGATT
>NC_051419.1:5959693-5960512 GCF_015228065.2 Penaeus monodon
AGCGACCTGAACATCTCCGGCGCCCCTTCCTTTGCAGAGAACAGCAGCGAGGTGCCCCGGGAGTGGCGCGGCTGGGGGCACTGGCTCAAGCAGGAGTTCACTATCGACAAGAGGTTCATCCCCATCAAGTGCATTATCTTCCTGTTCACGGGAGGTAAGTCACGAAGAGGAGGAACATCGGGGGAAAAAATGGGTACAAATTGAAAGTTGATACTGAAAGAGAAGTCAGTTGACGTTCAGATTCGAAAATTTCTTATTTTGAGTACTGTGACACAGTTTAAGTATACAGTGCATGAAATGAAATTTAAAAAGAGAAGAAAAAAGGAAAACATTAGTTAGGGAGAATTTAAAATTACACGTAAACATCTACCTGATGTTTTCTTAGATTGTGGTTTGATAATCTATTATTTCAGGGTCGGATACCAAAATATATTGGATTTATTACTTTAAATCAAATCAGTGTTAACTGATAATTAACTGAAGATTTTATAATTATGGACGGTCCTTAGAAACAGGGACCCTGAATCTAAATCTTTCGGAAGAATGATAGAAGCTTTAGATATGTTTAAATAAATTAAATTTACGTGAGCGATACTGTGGTCAATAGATATAAAGTTTATTTATAATTATTTCATTTACGAACTAATGGACTAGTGTCTATCACTAAAAGATTACTTTGATACCCAGTTTGCACGTGACTATTCCGATACTCAGTTTCTAGATAAGTAAATGCTAAAAAAATATATGCTATTATATTATATTGCATGTCCGTAATGTTTGCCAGGGATAATTCATGAACTATCATGGCCAGGTTTATAA
>NC_051419.1:5961664-5961753 GCF_015228065.2 Penaeus monodon
CTATGTATCACTTTCAGACTTTGTGATAGGAAAAAAGTTTAAGATAGAAATGCACGAGGAGGTTTAATGATATTAAGAAGGACAGAACT
>NC_051419.1:5961911-5962166 GCF_015228065.2 Penaeus monodon
CAACCAGAGGAATAATCCCCAAACCACATGGCCCTCGACCCCTTCCTTCTGCAGGAGTGGTCGCCTTCATCCCGTACCTGACCCTCCACATGCAGCAACTGGGCCTCAACGTTGAAGAAATAGCCATCATGTACGCCGTTCTCCCGATCGCCTCGTTGCTGGGTCCTCCTGCCACAGGTAAAGTGACTTCTGCGGTGATATAGGTCCCTTTAGGCTAATTCTGGAGGCCTGTGGTAGGTGCCTTTTGGGTGGGTC
>NC_051419.1:5962351-5962507 GCF_015228065.2 Penaeus monodon
TTGTCCTGTGTGCCTGCCTTTTTTTGCATGTGTCTATATATACAACTCCATATCAGGCTGCGAATACCCTCTTTAACCCCGCACAATGAGACCCACCTTCCTCCCTCTCATCCCCTAAACCAGGCATGATCGCTGACAAATTCGGCAAGTACAACG
>NC_051419.1:5962534-5962760 GCF_015228065.2 Penaeus monodon
CGGGCGTGTTCCATACCCTGATGCTCCAGGTGCCCCCCGTGCCCGGGAACGTCGTCAGCTTCGAGTGTGACTCCGGGGGGCACAGCCTCGTGTGGGAGAAGTGCGATGACTGTTATGATCTCAGGAATAACACCGACGCAGCGCTGACCATTAGGGTAATTATCACATTTTGATCGTTGATCAACTGTATGTCATATATTTTATGTACGCCACTGGTTCTTAACCT
>NC_051419.1:5963014-5963673 GCF_015228065.2 Penaeus monodon
AAAGGTTAAGGACCCCGGTTGTACGCTATTTATTTAACACACTGCAAGAAGCCCCGCCTACTTCTCTCGGTTCGATTAGCTAGCCTGTTCCCGGGAATGGATGTGCTTGCCTCGCCTTAATTTCTGTCAGTTAATTAAATATCTTTACGTTGTTCATAGATACCGTAGTTAACTCATAAGCTGGCAGCCAAAAGGTACTCCTGGCCAGTCGACACTGCCAGCTATATATTTTATATTAACTTACTGAAATTATCTGAAAATAATCTTGGACAACAAGAAATCACATAAGTATAAATATTGCGGATTCCTAGCATTGGAATGTACTTCAAATACGGCTACTTCATTATTTAACGCTTTCGTGGCGGGGTTGTCTCGAACGTCTAGAGGTTAATAATGATTTACCACGGCGAATATCCTTATTTTTCATGAGCTAATTGCTTATGAATCTTTCCCAAGATTCATAAGAGCAATGAACTAAATCGTTATATTTGTAACATATAGCAATTGTTTTCATGTCCTTAAAACATTTTTCCAAAATACCCTTGCTGCGTATATGGAAAGCCTTCTCCTTGCATAATGACAGCTACTTTAAGGTGAAAAAGAATCTTAAGTAAACAGAGTTACTGACGGAACCGAAGAAAATGGGCGGAGCCTGCTGT
>NC_051419.1:5963697-5964119 GCF_015228065.2 Penaeus monodon
GGGCTCCGTACTTATATATAATATGTTAATCTGTACTTCTCTTTTGTCAAACCTAAATCTGTTTTGTGTTGAAGAAAATGTATATACGTCTTTTTCATCTATTTGAGAAATATACCATGTACTAAAAAAGGTAAATCTGACTTGCTCCCCAGTTCTGCAAATACGAATGCGAGAATCCGCCAGAGGACCTGCAACTGTGTCTATCAAATGCATTCACGACAACTTGCAACACTTATAACGTCACGGATAAGGTAATAACTTTTTTTTCGTTTATATAGATACGAGTTTTCGGTTCAGTTACCATATTAACTGTACGTCGTTTTAGCTGAAGGGATGAAAATAGTGCAATAAAATAGATTCTGAATGGCAAGTCCTGAGTGTCAAGAAATTAATAGACAGAGAAGTAAAATACCAAATTAAGA
>NC_051419.1:5964234-5964364 GCF_015228065.2 Penaeus monodon
ATTGTCTTAATATGCATAAGTTCTAAGTTTTTTTTTTGCGTCTAACTGTATGCTATAGGTTCATGATTTTCACTTTTTTTTTTTTGTCATTCATGTTCCCATTTCATTTTCCGCTAATTAGATCTCTCGT
>NC_051419.1:5964722-5965895 GCF_015228065.2 Penaeus monodon
GCTCCTCAACTGCCGATCAGTGTATTCAGCGTCACACTGTCAATTGTTAAGTGTACGTGCCAGCCAGATAGTTTCTTGCCGCTGGATGCAACTCAGTGTAAATTTGTAAACAGGAAGAAAAGGCCTTGTTCACTTATAAATATCGATGTCCTTATTACCTGTTTGCGCGTTGAAGTATGAGCTCTCTGTTGGCACGTATAGTAGTATGTTGTGTAAGAAAATTGTATTATATATGACTGAATCATTTGCAAATAGTATAATACTTCATATGATATTCAAACGTATAATCTCCTTAGTTTACATCGCGCGTTAAAGTATGAGCTCTCTGTTGGCACGTATGTTGTATAAGAGAATTGTATTATATACGACTGATATTCAAACGCATAATCTCCTTAATCAACCATCAACCAGTTCAAATCATTAAATGATAATAAAAAGAAAGAATTTGTCACAATGGACGTAAATGTTATGTGGAAATTATGGTATTGTCGCCCGTATAATTTCAATCAACTTCGAATTCCTTTAAGTTCTGTAAAAGTAATTTTCGTCATTTTTTTATAGTTAAATGATCACACACTTTTAAACATTTTTGAACACCATTGCTTACACAAAGAAAGATCGAAACTCCATCATTCCCAATAGTTTTATTTGTGCAGAAAATGTCTTGCCTCGTAGCCGCTGTTTGTTTTTGATGAACTTTGTTCACAATAAAGCATTCAGATGTGTACGAGAACCACTGCAGTAAATGTTCAAAGGCGTTTAATTCACCGCTGAATATTGGACTACCTTACACTTACTCTTGACAGACAGAAACGTAGTAAACAAAATACTTCTCATTCTTAAGCGGTTTTCTTTCCCCTGTACCAAACACGGTAACGCATCTCTGCCATTCCCCTTACTCTTACCCAGTCCTGCTCTTCCGTGGCCTGTAGGAGGACACGGAGGGCATTCAGCGAGCCAGCGGGCATGAGAGTTCACGCCAGAACCTGCCTTAGGGAATCCCTCCTGCCGTTCCCACTACAGAGTAGAGAAATACCCACGGCGACCCTGCGCCCATGTTAGGCTGTAGCAAAGGAGGCAATTTTGGAGTTTCGGGAAAGGAAGTCGCACAGGCGGCAGTTCTGGCGGGGGATCAGCTAATAATTGTTTCCATTAATCTCCAAGTCGCAGCTC
>NC_051419.1:5966020-5966432 GCF_015228065.2 Penaeus monodon
CAACGATGTGAACACGTCTTTTATGCTAAAATATCACTTCAGGGTTAAATCACTCATTCTTGTGTAATATTCATATCACAGACGAGTAAGAATCTTCATCATTCTTAGCCTATGTTTTTGGAAGGGAAAAGTACTTAAAGCCATTTTCATTTTTCCCCCAAAGTGTCCTCTTACCCTTTTATAATTAAAATATGATCTGATCTTCATTTTTTTTTTTTTTTACCACAGATACTGGTAAACGGGACTCTCTTCGCCCCGGGGATGGAGGAAGACCAGCGGTGCTTTCACACATGGCGGGAAATTGACTTCGAGGGAAACGTGTACAATAACTTAACCTGCAACGCTCCCTGCCCGATGAAGTGTCAAGTATTCGGTATTTAAAGAATGATTTCGTGATAACTGTATATGTGTG
>NC_051419.1:5966457-5966637 GCF_015228065.2 Penaeus monodon
GGATAAGGGCAAGGATACTTACTGATTTATTTATGACAAAGATTGGTCGTTTTCCGTATCCCCTTTCGAGAATACGTTCTTAAGATGTTTAGATTACAGACAAATCACATCTCCTGAATATCGTGGAAATGAAAAACATCTTGCACTCAAATAAATAAATTCTTTTCTTATATCTTTATC
>NC_051419.1:5966703-5967016 GCF_015228065.2 Penaeus monodon
TCCAACTATTTATCATTTCCCCTTCAATCTTTTTCGTTCCAGGCGAGAAAACCTGCCACCAAATGCTGGACAAAAAAGCCCCGCCCATAACCTTCTGGAGTTACTTCGTGCTTCGTCTGATCGCCACCTTCTTCCTCGGCTCCTCCTTCACCATGATGGTCAGTCGGCGTGCGGGGAGGAAGGGGAAGGGACGCTGGCGGGGGGCAGGGCTGTTTGCAGTGTTGAGAGAGAGGCAATAACTTGATGGCTCTGCCGGGGGGCGGGGTTATGTTCAAAGGAATATTATAAACACGATATTATAAAGCTAGTCTTA
>NC_051419.1:5967878-5968532 GCF_015228065.2 Penaeus monodon
CGAATGAATACCAAGCACTTACACCCCCCCCCCCTCTCCCTACCTCCCCCCAGGACGCCGTGACCCTGGCGCAGATCAACAAGCAAGGCGGGGAGTTCGGCAAACAGCGCGTCATGACCATGGTGGGTTTCTCCATCATCCCGCTCATCGCCGGCATCATCATCGACAGGATCGGGGAAGCCACAGGTGAGCCGTCTTTGGTTTTTGGTGTTTTTTTTACGGAGTCTTAAGACCTAGTTTGGGGGTATGTTGGTTAAAATAAAAAGGTAAAAGTGAGTTGAGAAATCGGAGTGGCGTATCTCTTGGCATTGTTTCAAGTACAGGATATATTTTTTAGTTACATATGCTTATGCCCATAGATATTCTCCGACGTTGAAACGTTTTTGAAGTTGGCTAAAATCATCTTTGAATTTTCTTACTCTTTTTCTTTACCTATAGCCCTTTCCCCCACAATATTTCCCCTAGATTCCCATATTTTTTTGCCCCTTAACCTTAGCCTTTTTCCCCCACAACATGTATCCTGGATTCGCATGACCCTCACGTCGTTCCTCTCTCTCTCTCTCACAGGTATAATCGACTACATGCCAGCCTTCTACTTGGGCGACGCGCTCCTGCTCCTGGCCGTTGTCCTGGTCTCCCGGTTACCGCTGGAGG
>NC_051419.1:5969353-5970555 GCF_015228065.2 Penaeus monodon
ACCTCTAGATGATCTGACATTCATAAGCTCACCTTTCTTGAAACTATCCTTCGTGTCCTTCTTAAACCTTGCTTTGCCTCACGTTTCCTTCGTCAGGTGGAGCTGCCCGAGGAGAGCCTGACGAAGGGGCTGAAGGAGATCGTCACGAGGGTAGAGATCGACATCTTCATGATCTTGATTCTTATTATGGGCACCAACTACGGCTTCATTGAGAGCTACCTGTTTGTTTACCTGAAGGAGCTGAAGGCGCCGAACTACCTGCTTGGTGAGTTGAGAAACCGAGATGTTTGTCACTAATTGATTAGTCGATTATATTGTTTGTTGTGAATGGAGAATCTATTATTTCCCGACAGTGGATTTAAACTATATTCTGCCCGTCAATATGTATACACTAGCAAACTTATCATTGATTTGTGCCGAATCTTAAACTGTACATTTCTGGGCAAAGTGTGTGCACTACATCTCACGGTCCGAGTATGGGAAAGGCATCCTGTTTGGGTAATGGTTTCTCACTCTCGCATCCAGCGTGCCTATGATAAAACACCGCCGTAGCCCTTGCGAGGGATCTTCCTCGTAGACTTAATCTTCTTTGTGGCATTTTCTTTCTCACGAACTTAATCTTACTCGCGACCCTGATATTCATCATGGTCTCATCTTTCCTCCAGACTTTTAACATTCCTCGCAGACTTCATCTTCTTTAACATTCCTAGCAGACGTAATATGCCTCTAGAACTTAATCTTCCTCGTCGATAAACCTTCTTTCCCTTAATATTCCTCGCAGACTTTATTTTCCCCGCTAACTTAACATTCCTGGAAGACTTAATATGCCTCTCGGACTTAATCTACTCCCTCGATTAACCTTGTTTTTCTAAATATTCCGGTAGAATTCCCATTCCTCGCGAACGTAACATTCCTTGCCGATGAACACTCTTCTAATCATCCCCCTCGATTAACCTTTCCCCCCTTAACACTCCTCGTAGTATAAATTTTCCTCGCGATAACGCCTCCCTCACTCCCCACAGGGCTAACCATGACGACCGGCTGCATGATCAGCATCCCCATGTTGTTCTGGGCCGACCCCATAGTGGCGAAGATGGGTCGACACAACGTTTTTCTCGTGTCCTTCCTCGCCTACGCCGTCAGGATGTTCGGTTACGCCTACATCACGTGAGTCCAGTTAGGTGTTTGCTTCTGTGTGTGTT
>NC_051419.1:5970939-5971138 GCF_015228065.2 Penaeus monodon
CTGTTTATCATCTCACAGCTATTCCCCATGCACTATAGCGTCAACGTCAGCTAAACCGTATTTACACCATTGCCTAAATTACGAAAATGTTTCTATACACCATGCATTACTTCATTGAGGAGCCCAATCCATCTCACTAAAGGAATACACCCCCCCCCCCCTACCGCCATCGCCCTTGACATCCGCCACTGCCCAGATC
>NC_051419.1:5971187-5971352 GCF_015228065.2 Penaeus monodon
AGGAACCCGTGGATGTGCTTCCCCTTCGAGACCCTGGAGGTGTTCACGTACCAGCTGATGTGGGTGGCGGCGGCGACCTACTGCCCGATCCTGGCGCCGAAGGGGCTCCTCGCCACCATGACGGGCATGGCCGGGGCGATGCACTACAGCTTCGGTGAGGGCGGG
>NC_051419.1:5971673-5972161 GCF_015228065.2 Penaeus monodon
GAGAATCACTTATGTGATTAAGAGACTGCATCTTTTTGAAGACAAAAAGGGTGTTCGTGTTTTGTGTTATTCATTTAGGAAAGAGAGTTTTTTTTATATCGAAAAGGAATTAATTGTTTTCCTGGAACTGTAATATCTAAGGTGTACGCCGATTTTTTTTTTCTCCCACAAAAAACAGGTGGTTAAGAAAATTAGATAACGTGTTCAAAGTAGAAAGTAGAAAAAAACAAACAGGGAAAGAGAAATAGTAGAAATGGAACCCATTATCCTACGTTATGTTTATTATAATTACAGTAATAATATCAGAAAACTGAGGTGGGTTACAGGAAGTAGGAATTCATGAATACGAGTAAAAAAGATCACACACAATGCAGATGCCGTAGGTGTTATGTTAGTGAAGGAATTTCATTACACAATTGTCAGATATTATATGACGTTTGGGTTCCAAAACGTCGTTCTGTCTCTTGGAAAGAAAAGTAGGTTGGATT
>NC_051419.1:5972211-5972716 GCF_015228065.2 Penaeus monodon
CGGAGTAGACTTCCGTAGACTTGTTTAGTAATTTACACACAACTCTGGTATATTAGAATAATTTCCTCTTCCAAAGCTGGGTCATGAATTGACAGGCATGTTTCTGGATGTGAAGCGGCGAGGTTCGAGTCTATCTTTTTAATGTTTCATCTCATATTTGATCATTCTTTTTTACCGTCTTGGTTTTTTTTAATGTGTTATCTATGTTTATGCACGATTTATTGACAGATCTTGACTCAAAACAAAATTCCTGAAGAGCCCTGGTCACTGAACCCTTTTGGGAAACATTGTTGCAAATGCCAGTCGCTTAAATGCCCATCATGCTACAGAACATGACCATACATTTCGTGGTAATTTTCGAGCGGGCGAGTAGGCACGAACCCTGACCGACAGACTGGGACAATAATAATGCGGATTTTGGAAGGACACGGGCGTCAGAATACTGCTTTCTGAAACTTTACAATTGCTTATTAAGAGTTTAGAAGTGTTTTATCTTGCAGGCAGT
>NC_051419.1:5974115-5975648 GCF_015228065.2 Penaeus monodon
GCCAAACGGAACATTTAGAACACTATATTCTGTCCTAAACCTCACACCATCATTACGCTCCTCCGACCATCGTCACAAGCCTGCAACGCGAAGGAAAAAGGTCAAAACTGCCTCATTTCCAGGTAAGGGCTTGGGAGCGTTCGCTGGCGGTTACCTGATCGCTTCCCTCAGCACCGCGGGGGCCTTCAAGGTGTTCGGAGGTGTGGCACTCTTTGGCGCTGCCTTCTACTTCCTTATTCATCACTGCTACATGAAGAAACTTATAGCAAAGAGAGGTACTTTTAACACGTTCGGACGCTTATCATGTTTTCCTGCGATATTTTAGAAGTGTTCAAAGAATTATTGCAGATTTTGAAGCACGATTTAGAAAATTATTTAAGGTTTTAGTGCGAGATGACAGATGTTGCTGACAATATTTTTTTTTTCTTTTTTTATCCTTAATCACTCTAATCTTATTGCAGAGAAAGAATACGAGATAACGAAGGCTGAGGAAGACTCTAAGGTGAGTGAGCTGGAAGTCATGCAGGGCAAGGACCGGAGAGTCAGCAGAGTCAGCACCTATTCCAGGAAATCGTCTGTGGATCAGAATGGTAGGAGACTTTCTGTGGTGGATGTCTTGATGTAAAGATTGCTGTCAAATGTGTATATTCTTTATTTCATTCTTTTTTTTTTGCGTTTGTGTAATTTGTTATATGAACTACACTGCCCGCCTGCATCGAAAAAGTATCACTTGAAACCATAGTAGTTTTAGGTGTTCCTGAATTGTGTCAGGGACTCACTGAAGAGAAAAGTTAGGATACTGGTTTTAGTATCTTTAGTAGGTTATGTGCCCCCATGGTGTACTTCCTATAATTTTCATTTGTATTATAATCTCTACATATATCTACTGCATTTTAGACGTAATGAGGATCAATATTCAAATATTTGGCACTGGTTGTCAGATATGCGAGAGAATTCCGTTTGCTTCTGTTCTAATATGATGCCTCATCAAAGATCGTACGAAACGTACCAAATACGATTAACTTTGTACACATAATGATCCCTCCCCTGTATTCTTCTGAAGATGAGAATGAATAATTCCATTTTGTAACTGGCGCTTCTAGATAAAATCTTCAGGAAAGGAAAAACTGGCAACTCACCCAAGCCTCTGGAGTATCTCGATTCGCTATATCGCTTTTGACGAAAAAAATATCTACACTGGTGTTGCAGGCAGTAAATTTCATTTTAAAAAAATAGATTTTAAATACAAATAAAAAATCCAGGTATAGATAGATAGAATTATTCAGAGTAAAGAGATAAGAATGAAATAATAGTGGCACTCTAGGGTCCGGGGTGAGTTGCCAAGTTTTCTTTTTCTTTCTTTCTTGTGATTGGAAACACTGTACAAAAAGTGCCAATTACGTTCCCTCCTTCCTGGATTTCCATAGTTCTTATTTATACCCTTTCTTCCCTTGGCAAAATGAACCCTGTTGATATTTGAAGATATGCGCGTCCAAAGGGGGTTTCAGATTAATTGTTCGACAATACGTGAAC
>NC_051419.1:5975829-5977045 GCF_015228065.2 Penaeus monodon
ACACGCATACCCACCTTTGTCCTTGTAAAATAACCAATTTCCCCGCTATTTTCGCATCCCCTGTAGACTAATAGTTTAAAATACAAGCTAGTGTGACCCATAATTGCCGACAGACTTCATGTCCCTTACTGTGCACTGACATTCTGAAGTCAGACCAAACATACTAATTATAATATCTTTTGTAGGTTTTGTACCCCCATGGAGTACTTCCTGTATTTTTTTATTTGTATTATAATCTCTACATATATCTCCCAACATTTCCAGTTTAGACTTAAAGACTCAAATATTTGGCACTGGTTGTCAGATATGCAAGAGAATTCTGATTACTTTGTTTTTTGTTCTAATATATTGACTCTTCAGGATTGTATGAACATACCAAATAGCATTAACTTTATACAAAATACAAGTTATTGTGCTAGTGTGACACAATTGCCAACAGACTTCATGTTCTTTACTGTACACTGATATTCTGAAGTCAGACCAGGCAGATGATCTTCAAACTATGATCTTAAACTGTTAAATGTTTATAACTCTTCCAAATTCAAATTTGGTTGCTCACTGATGCACAACTGGTTCTGTCGGTGACGCTGTGAAAATGATATAGTTTTACATAAGTTTTACATAAACACTAACTACCCTTGGTGGGGTTTTAGAGATTATGAAAATGTTTATAATTTGAAGTTTATGCAGTTTTGCTTAAAAGATTCTGAAAATAGATTGGCACTGAAGACATGAAATTCAACTAATTTCAAGCCAGAAAAGTTATCTTGCTAGTTTCATAGGCTGTGAGGGATAATAAATAAAAATACTGCTTTGTGGTCAGGATCTGACTTCCACATCATAATATGAAATAAGTATGCTGTTTGGAAAATAAATACTGAAGATTTCTATTTATACTATTTACAATTGTAAATTTACAGATCATGTTATCAATATCCATGTAAGCTAATGTGAATTTGTAAAATTGTTCTTTGCTAACAAATACAACTAATAACTATGGAAATAAAATAAAATCCAAGGGCCGAGTTTTATTTTAAAAACCATAAGACTACTGACATTCATGTACTCATACACCTACGCACGCTATGTATATACAGAAAAAAGCTAACTGACTATGATGTGATGAGGATGAGCAGAAAAGAAGCAAAAATGAGAATGTAAATCTTCATAATGCAAGGTACTTCAATGAAATTTGTAATTTTGGGAAGATTTTTTT
>NC_051419.1:5977147-5978834 GCF_015228065.2 Penaeus monodon
TATTGGCAGAGGCACAAACTAGCTCTGGGCTATTAAACATGATTTTGAACACATTAATTGGGTACGAGCTATTATACATCACAATTCCATGCACATTAAATTTGTGTTTTCTTGTATCTTAAAACGTAAGTTCATCTGCCTAATTATAATAAAGTTACTCCAAAAAGTCCCTACATCTGAATCAACCGGAGTATGTGAGCAAATAGTCCCTATCTCCTTAGCCCCCACAACAAGCAAGGGACTGAAGGGGAGCAAATAAATATATTTATGAACTGTGTATAGCATTAAATGTATTTTTGCAATAGCTAGGTATATAAATAAATGTGTATAAGCATATTAAATTTAACAAATTCCTGAATTTTCTTCTGTATAACTCAATGGGCTATAATCATAACCTTATACTCACACATTACATTCATTATCTACGTCAAGGCTGTAGTTGTTAACATCCAGATTTACTCAATCATGGAATAACTTTCTTCCCCTCTACATACACCTTTGGTATAAATAAGCAGGGCCTTGAAGCCTACTGGACTTTGCTGTGGAGAAAATTAAATTAGAACCACTAAGAGCTTGGCACTCGTCATAAACGATCCCTGCCCTGTGGGTCAATGGGTAGCCGACTTTTTCGCAAATTCAGAACAGGAATTTTGAACCAGATTTATATTCTAGGTTTACAGCATAAAAATAAAAATAGCTTTTTTGTCAACATTAGCTAAATTATATGTGCAACATTAAGAAAATAAATTTCCTCATATAATGTATTGTTTTTTCTCTATCCATATGACTGATATTTTTTAAGTTAATGTTTAGTGCCAACCATTTGGATAAATAAATATTGGATAAATAGCTTTTCTGGCTTTCACTACTGCACCTTACTCTTGCTGAAGGAACCAATAAAGGAGAGTCTTTATAAAAATATATGGAGAATATTTCCATTCAAATCACTCCATCTTCCTTTTTTAATCACTCTTTTCGAGACAGGATAATGACAGTCACAATGTAATCTGCAATGATATTTTATTACTGAATCCTAACCTTACTAAATGTCTAGACGCGTGTGCTACCGCGTGGTCGGGTGAGGACTGGGTGGTGAACTGACGTCGAGAGTAATGATAATAATGACCATTGCACGGGGCACGGGAGACACTTTGTACTGCTGAGGACCGCCACGGGCATTTGCCCACACTCCCTGGGGCAGACCACAAGACCCTAGTTATACAATACCCACACACTGGTCCTGGTCCGGCCTGCCCTCAAGCTTGGCCCTAGCTGCCCTCTAGATAGGATTCTTGAATTGATCCTGGGAAAATTGCTGGTTAAAACTCATTAAAATATGAAAACTACTACTCTAAGCTACTACTATCATCATTCCCCTTTAAGTGGGGAATGCTATTTAAGTAAACTCACTTATGTACCAGGGTAAAACTAGCTGAGGTTAAAAATAATAAGTCTTTATAGACTTGAGTGAGGTCAGGGTTGAGGGCGGGCGCGGACGGAATAACGGCACCACCTGAAAAATAAACCTTTACAACATATGTTGCCGCAGCTTCTACCGTGTTGCAGGTACCTGGCCCAAACCACACCAAGATTCCTTTCAATGGTTCAAAGGTTAGTGGCAATTGGGTGTATACTACAATGAAAGATAAGATATCATCTACCATACAAGTATAGACAAGACATTTCC
>NC_051419.1:5978866-5981936 GCF_015228065.2 Penaeus monodon
TTCAAAGAAATGCTAACCTAACTTGGGCTGAGAAAGAACAAGGTTTGTGCAAGTTATTTAACCTAATGGACAGGTTAACCTAATGACCTCTGCTTATCCCTGCTGAACATCTGCTGTGAATAAAATATTTAACAAAACAACTGTACATCTTTGCTTTCCAATGAACTTTTTAAACAGTAAATCAATCAGAAGTTGAACCCAATAACAATTTAGTTAGTATTGACAATGTTGACCATTTTAAGAGGCCACTGATAACCATCCTCCATGTAGAAAAATGATATGTAAAATAGTGAATGAATGAATTCCAGTGAGTTTTACAAAAATAAGATGGTCAGGACAAAGGTACCTTGTGATGAATGAGGGATGTGGTGTGGGCCACCAGGGTGGATGTGACTGCGGCCTTGGGGCGGTCGTGTACCAAGTCGGCACAAGCGGACTCACTGGAGCAGACTAGCCTCCAGTGTTTATCAAGGACAGGACACATCTAATCCAAAACCAGTTACAAACATTCTCACTACATATTTTGCATTACAAAAACAACAAAGAAGGTAGGCTACAAATATAAAGCAGTCAAACATTTGTTCATAAGCCTCTATAAGAGGTCATGTGTATATAAAACTTTACTTGAGACCTAACAATAGAAAATCTCAAACATAGGGTTGACAAAATTTTGATGGCAGTCATTTGTAGCCTGTGTTATTAAGAATAGTTGCAAACTGTCACCAGAGTTTACCCGAAGATCTGCTGACTAGGTACTTCAAGAAGCCTCAGAATAGGTTAAAACAACCCATAACCGCCATAGAGTTCACCATCTATATCACTTACACCAGTCATTATATAAAATATTAAAATTTTTAAGGGAAATAGGAGCAAGTACCATAATAATGAGAATAAGCTAAGCATAGCCCCTCCCTTCTCCCATAACTATAAAGCAATAGAGCCATTTAGAAAATGTTAGTTCCTAAAACTGGACCTTTAAATACAGTAATCAAATCCAACGAGTATCGTCTGGTGGTTACAACTTTTATTTTGCCGGCACTGGACAAGGATGGTGCTCGGCTATGAGACTGGCCACCCTCCACAAACGATGAAATCAATATAAATATTCATAGGTGAAAAAGATCAATGAAAGAAATTAAAAAAAAGAGAGAGAGCCCTGTCTTCAGCCCAAGTGTATAAAAGAAGTACCAAGGAAGCCACTATTAAACCACAAAGGAAACCATCCATTCAACTGAAACCTTATCCCTTAATCCCAAGATTTATCCCTCTTAACTATAATAACTGTATACAGCTCTTCCTGTGGAGAGTAGCCAGCAAAAAGTTGATAAATGTCAAAAAATCCTGAGGAGACATGCGTCCATCAGCCACTCACTGACTACACCTACACTATATGGTCAAATTTTGAACAGATCTCCGTCTTCCAAATGTACACATTAACCTGACTGAGGTCCAAACTCTAGAATGTCACTTGCAATGAGTTGAATCGTTTTCACTCTCTTTTTATTAGAGTTTTTGTTATAAAATGAAACAATCATCTCAACTTCCTGAAGCTCAAAGATTGGCTGGATTTATTTAACATTGTTAAACAATCAAGAGATGTTCTAGAATTGGGTCCAAAGATATTTAAACAGTGCAAAGCTGAACTTAAATGTCTGACATGGTGTACCTGAAGACAATATATTTCACAGGTTTTGACTTAGAGTCATACACTCAGGTGAAGATTTATATGCAGAATGGCAAAATCACATTCAGCCATAATGCCATACAACAAATTTCACCATTTAATTAATAGTTATCAAGTTTATTTTCGCTTTTTTTCCATTTACCATTAACCAGAATATCTGGAAGCTAATTAGTACTTAAAACTCTTGATGCTAAAATCCATAAAATGAATGTTCACATATTAAAATCAGCTGTGTGGATCCTACAATATCCTGTACTAGTCAGATATTTGCTCAGCTGTGGTAACCTTGGCACCAGACACCCTGGGTTGCAAGGAGGGAATGCCACAGAGAACCAGTGACACATACATGAACAATACAATGAAATAATGGATGGTAGATCATAACATTAAGGTTTGTAAAATTATATATCACATCAAAAATCAATATGGGTTTTAACTTAAGCATGATATCTTCCAATGCAAAGCCTAATGCACGTATATTTTTAAGATTTGCAAATGGACTGGTCCAATATTGTATAAGAAACATGACAATCTTTGGTGCTCTTAAGCATTCTAACAGTCTACTAAAATGTCCAATCAATAAATCATAAAAAAGTTGCATCCATTTACAATACCATGGAAGAGATTAGATAAAATCTAAAGGTTTTGCCAGAAGGAGCCCTTTAATAAAGATTCTTATATTATCTTTCACTGAAAGCAAAACAGAATCTCTCAAGCTCCTTTCTAAATGAACAAACAATTATGAAATTTTATATCTAACAGTAGATATTACGCTACATCAACACTAACTAAAAAGAGTATTCTTACTTTTGTTTTCCATAAATAAAATCCTCTACAACCAAAAAATGGCAAAAACGTAAGGGCTTCTTTTGGCAGCCTTGGTAACACTTAAAAGCACTAAGGATTAGACAATTTCCTTCTGCCAAATATGCACACCACAAAATCCAAATATACCTGCTGATGAATCTTGAAGCTCTCAACTAATCCCCAGGTACACACAAAGATATGAAAAGTAAGAGAATAGCAAAGCTGAAGAGAATGCTGGATGTCCAATGTTCACAGTGTGTTTCGGATGATGAACAAACGAGGAGCAGCCCAGTGAAAGTGAGAGTGGAGTGTGGAGGGTGGAATGGGGCAGTGGCATCTGAGATGAGGACAGAATGCTGCACAGTGCTATATCACAGGGTGTCAGAAGAGCTAGCTCATTGGCAATTGATGGAAATTTGGAGACTCTTGGAATTCCTAATTCTGACCTTGTATTCTAGTGGTTGTAAGAACTGATGAAGGGAACGTTCTTGATTGAGGAAATTAAATTACTGAAAAAGAACTCTGGTATACTGCAAGCTTAGAGGGAAAAAACAGCCTGTTACACAGTGATGGAGTGGC
>NC_051419.1:5982013-5982197 GCF_015228065.2 Penaeus monodon
GAAGTGTTAGTGGAGTTGTGAAAGTGCATAATGCACATGGTTGCATTGGTTTTTGGTTGTGGCGGTGGTGTGCTGATGCAGAATAAAAGGTATGATATTAGGATGGTCCCAGGCCAACAGAAAAAGGCTGGTGAATTAAAGCAGAGACCTATGGGGAGCAGAAAGATAAATGGAGCACAGAAGT
>NC_051419.1:5982249-5982359 GCF_015228065.2 Penaeus monodon
GCCCATCAGAACACACAGTGAGATCGAGGTGGCTGAAGCTCGTGTGCCCTTCCCTCAGGCAGCACACACAAGCCTGGAAGCCAAAGGCGAGTTGAGGGGCACAAACAGTC
>NC_051419.1:5982384-5984744 GCF_015228065.2 Penaeus monodon
AATCAGACCTACATTTTAGCTATATTTTTTGTACAAGTTTCTAGCCCCATTTACCAGAGTATGCAGTATATATCCATTCATACACAATCCTCGTACCTTAATGCTTTTTGTACCGTGACACCCCTAACTTGACTATCATCTAGATTTATGGAGGAAGAGAAGAGGGGAAAAAATCTGTCACAGTGCCACACAAAACGCTCTTGTAGTGTGTGCTCCTGAAAACACATTAACAAGGCCTCAATGGTCTGGATGGTGTTAGGGCAACTGTTCCAAGAAACAATACATATCAAAAGGGCCCTAAACTTTCTCTGGCAACCAGATGATGTCTTTTCTCCCTTTTTACTTGCAGCCCTGCAGATTAACCAAACCGACACATGGCTCAACATAACACTTCCATTTTTCCATCATCACAACATATTGGCTGCCCTGAGGTGTCCATATGTAATTTAGGGGTGAATGTTAGCAGGTGACTTGGCTATATTCAATCCCTGCTTTGTTTTCAATGTGGAGCTGGCAACTATTTGGTATTCTAAGGTCTCCTAGTGAGACCTGTGGTGAATGGACTGCCCCCCAAAGTAATGGTGGTTGTGGAGAGAGAGTCTCCCACAGGCTACCTGTGAAGGAGACCATTTGGTTGGCTGATGGATGCTGATGCTGGCCGCATCTCAAGTTGAACCAGTAGAGGAAAGTGATCTGGAAGGGAAGCAAACCTGTTAATACAAAATATTCTACAGTCAAAAATCTGTTAACATGATATGCACTCTTCCTATTCTACAGAAATCAACTCTTTTAATACCTGAAGGTATATGAGGGTGTGGACAGCCCAACACCTTGTTATCTTTAAACCAGTCAGTGTCAATGGGTCCCAAGACACCCAAAGCTGACATTGTCTCACTGCTGTGGAAGATGTAGTCTATGATTCCTTTGAAATCATACCTGGAAATAAAAAAAACACATTAAGTCTCCAATCTTGTACTAGGGACCTAAATTCCAGATATATTATAAGCAAATGTTTAAGACGAAACACTAAAGTTGCTGTTAAACTTACGTATAGTTGGTATATGCCATGATGCTAAAATCATAGGCAGCCGAGAGCTTGAAAGAATGGGTGTAGATGTTGGAATTAGAATTGACTAATGAATTATTAGTCTTGGCCATAGCAATCTTTTGCAGGCAGGTTTTATACCCAAAACCTTTGAAGTCTTCATGGTCCATCGACACATTTCCCTTTGTCAAGAACTCAACTACACCTAAAACAGAAAACATTTGCACATTAACACACTGTAGACTGCAAACTGTACCATCTCAAAACCACACACTCAAACCGGTTTCTTAGCAACAATAACACAAACTCACCTGAGTCAGGAAGTGAATTAAGATCTCCGCACAAGAGAAGCTGAATGGAGTTTGGATCCATCTTGTGCCCAGACCGAGATCTATGCTGTGAATCCTCGACAATTTGTGTGATAATTTGTCTGATTTCACTCATCAGCATAATTGTCTGAAGGAAAGAGAAATGGGTTTTGTAAGTATATGTATATGTAAAACTTTTTTTCTATAAAGTATTTATCAGAACCGTTTTATAAATTCTTCTTGAACTACAAACTTCACCAATTGATGGCAAGGAGTGAGTGAGTGAGACAAGACACCGACTCTCACCTGAATGAGTTTGACGTCGCAGAACTCTGGGTCCCAATGAATGTGGGCTGTACATACTAGCACAGGCTGGCTGATTTGGGATTTATCTGGCAGCAATTCTGTGGATATGGACTTCGATGAGCACATGAACAGATAATATTAGCCCTGCAGCAATATGTTCTACAACAGACATTAATCTTTTTGTGATACCTTGTATCCTTAAGACACCCAAATATAAATGATTAATTAATGGCCAGTTTATCAAGAAACGTACGTGAATTCTCCCATGCTGCTTCCTTGGTCTCCAGGAGCGCAGCCAGGCCTATGTTGTCTTTAGTCATGACGCGATTCAACATGTCTTCCGATCCATCATGATTGGCCATAGCAAGTTGGTTAAATTCAATAAGGTGTTCCTTGACCAGGCTGAATCTGTCAATTTCAGGAGGATTAATAACCCTTCTCTTAAAAAAAAAAAAAAAATGGTAAAACTCATTTCCAACCTACCATAATTAACACAAATTTTCCACTCTTTTTATTTACACAAAATCAAACTACAATTTCTACACAACGTAATTAATTAGCCTATGTACACATCCATCGACAGACATCCCCTCTGACCTCTACAGCACCGACTTTCCTGTGAAATTAACTCACTCACGTCAACAAGGAAGCCATGCACACAAACGCCGCTTCCTCTGTGATTTTAGTTTGGAAATTTTGTT
>NC_051419.1:5985003-5985067 GCF_015228065.2 Penaeus monodon
ATGAAGTAAATAAACAAATATGACAACAGCAAGAACTGAACAGTAGTGATGATATCAAGGCTAA
>NC_051419.1:5985150-5986456 GCF_015228065.2 Penaeus monodon
AACAAATAAGAAATAAATAAAATCAGGAATAGGGTATCAGGTGCAATCAGGTTTACTAATTGAGTTATCTATATGTAAACAAAATTTGCAAAACAAAATTCTATTGGACAAACACCAATCAATTATTGTGTGGCAGTTCCTTTTCATCTAATATACAATTCTAAAAACATTATCTACACATTTATTGTCTTATTCAGAGAGAAAGAACGGTTTTCATATACAACTTGGTTTCTCCATTCATTATAGTTTTACCACTTTCAGTTAAACAACTTTTTCACTGAAACAAATGCCTTTACCATCATTTATCCCAAAGACTGTAATAGTCACATCCATAAAACACAAGCAAAACAGAGTTCTTTTTCTGCAAGGATCCCACAAACTGGGCCAACAGCAAAGAAGTGTTTTCCCAACCTCAATCACTTAATTGTGAGACACACTTCGACAACCAGGCTATAACTCATTACAGGCTCTTGCATTGAAACACTCTCTCCCAGTTTTACACAAAGCAGTATTCACAAGTCATTTATGTCTTTTTATCTGTTGAAATGCAGCCTTGAAAAGTATTAAGCAAGAATTAAAATTTCACAGGTACCACACTCATTCAAACTGGTTTGGAGAAAAATAACAGACTTTATATAGTGTATGTGCTTTAAAATAATGTCTAAGAAATAGTAGCAAATGTACAACTTACTTGCTGGTTCTCCAGAAGATAGCACATCCATCTACATACTTTCGCTCACTTTCTGTCATGTGTTTTGCCCTTGATTTTGGGGAGAAAATTCCGTCGTATCCTTCACTCTTAAGCTCCGGTAGGAAAAAGTTGAAGAACTGATCTGTCTCCACTTCCTGAAAGTCAAAATGGTTTTAGCATTGGATTCTTTATACACTATATGCAGACAAAGCAATTTCACACAGAAAGAATATTTAGATTTATATAGATTAACAAAAAAAAACAAAAACTACATGCAGTACACATAAAATTTTCCAATCCTAATTATATACAAATAAATTCATAACAGCCAGACAAAATAAATAAAAAATGTCACTCAAACCCTAGTAAGTGTGCCTACCTGTAGTGTAATGATGTCCGCCAGGTAGTGCTTGATCTCGTCCATAATCCCCTTCTTGCGGTACTCCCACTCCAGAGCCCACGACGGACAGTACCCGTACATTTGTCGTGTTGCATACTTGTCACATAATACATTATAGCACATCACTGTGAATATACCTGAGGAAAAATAAGAAAAAGAAATAGAGGTTACCATCAACCTGGTAAAATGCAGGATATGAAGTCTGCTATGTGAAT
>NC_051419.1:5987459-5987547 GCF_015228065.2 Penaeus monodon
GTACATACTATTATTATTATTCATTCCTATTCTTCTTCTAAGCTAGATAAAATATGGATATTGTCACTTTTAGGTATGTGTGCACACC
>NC_051419.1:5988308-5992420 GCF_015228065.2 Penaeus monodon
CTGTTTATGGGGTAAGGTGAGGCAATTTACATAATTCATGCAAGACATCATATCATATTGAGTATGACAGAAAAGCAACCACACGGCATCAAGACCAACAAAATTCTACCCGTGAGATGAACACCACACTCCCCAGCTTCCCGAAAGAGATCACTAAAAACTTCTCATCTCCATCAGATCATTAAAAAGACACCAGACGAACAACGCACGAGATCCATTCTATTCTCGAAAAAAAGAAGCTTTATTAATCAACTTACATGAAGGTTTGGTTCGGTCGGGCTCGGCAAGGGGTAGCCATGGTCTCTGTGGCGGCTGAGGCGTCGTGACTGCAAAGAAAAACAAAAAAAGGTGTCTATTATCTGTCATTGGTAGTACTGGGTCTCGGTACGGTCTTGAATCGAGCCAAAGATTTTGTAATGACCTTACAATTACGTAAATTCCTCTCCAATCTAGAGTTACCCACTTTCCTGAAAATGAACAAATAAAATACATGGAAATGTAGTCATTAAAAAAAAATAAATAATCAAGAAATAAAATTATAAAAGCAAAATGGTCTAAATAATATATGTTTTAATTAAGATGAAGAAAGTCTTGCAAACAAACGTGGAAAACTGCAAACAAAAAGGAAGACAGTGCGTTCCATGGTCAACATCAAATCAGATTCAAATCCCCTTTCATTAAGATGAAAGGAATTTCTCAGAGTAATAGTGATTTAGCCGACAGGCCTTTCTTGCAGTTAGCGACAATATACTCTATTAACTTTTTTTTAAATATTAATATCTTCTGGATATACCTATTACTCATCACAAAAACAATACACATTTTTTCTAAATATTTATGCTGCATTATATATATCAGACTAAACGCTTACAAAGTAAACTATTTGACTAACATGAACAGCCAACCAAGTGTCTGCCTCTGACATTTTCCTGTTGGCTATGAAAATGTATTCATCTATTTATGGTCTTAATCAACCAGTCTTTTTTGGTTCTTTGGTATTAACATAAAAGTAAAAACCTAGTCACACAACAAACTGCATTTGTTTACTAAATCCTAACCTTGACCTTATACAACTTTTCACTTCATCATCACTACCACCTTATCTAATGAGTAATGAGACATCACTAATGTACAGACTAGGGATCTAATATCTCTAAAAATCTATCACTCAAATCCAATATTTATATGTGGATCCGAGTTTCCTCTTTCAAACGCTCACAGGTATTTTTGTGCATCGATCTAATTTGATCAGATGTTTCTTCAACTTTCGTTTCACAAAAAAAGATTCTGCAACACATTACCAAGCTCCTTAGATCCAGATGATACCCGATATCAAAACTAAATACTGATTATTCGTGAAATATCTACTGTTAGATATCTTAAAAAATATATATAGAGAGTTGCACCTTAAACATTCTAGTCTGCATTCATAAGTGTGTGGATACATATACACAAGCACATGTACACACGCACACAAAATACTCCCATATTTTTAAAGAACCTATTTTTCCAGTACCATCTACCTACTGTGCGTGTATGTAGGTTCTACAGCAAAACTGTGAGCAAGCTGACAATGATGCAGTAGATCTGTGGCATCGTGCTGGGATGGCAACAGCGGCACAGGGTCGCTCTCTCTCGCGACGGACACGCCAGGGTACACCTGAGGTCCCGCCCAGAGCCACCCGCCCCATGGCTCCGCCAAGAAGCTCTCTGACTGGACTGCCCAAGAGTGCAGCTTCCCCAGGCTGACCACGTCCCCTCGCAGCACCCTCCCCGCCTTGCAGTCCCGGACGACGGGCTGGAAGACGGCGGCCGAGAACTGCGAGCCCGGACTGGGTCTCGGCCTCGCGCAGGCGTCTGGCGCTGGGTGGTGCGAGGCGCCCAGCTCCCAGTCCAGGATGGTCTTCAGGTTGGCCAAGGTGCTGCTGGCGGCTGACAACTGCGGCGCCAGGGAGCCCTTTTTCGCATCCTCCATAGCCGCGGAATAGCGCTGGGCCTCGGGGAGGAGCCAGCATATGCGCGTGGTTAATTTCTGCGCCATATCACCTAGCACTTCCAGGTCCCTTTTCATGCAGGTCCACCGCATGGGGCGCACGGAGGGCCTGTTGGTCACGTCACAGCATACGAACTTGGGAAGCTTTTTCACGGCACAGTTGTTATTCTCGTCGGTGACCAATCGGAGGGCGCCCACCATCTCCATCAGCAGGCCCCGCACGCCCTTCATGTACGGCAACGAAAACCCCCATGACGTTAGAATATTCCGAGACAGGTGGACCTCCTGCAGGGTGAAGTGTGAGGCCACGAGATGCACTGTCAGTTCGTCGTCCATATCCGCCTTCACGGCCTGCCACAGCCAACACAGAAGATCGTCCTGCACAATGGGGACCGAGTCGTTGTAATTCATTTCATCGACGTTGTTGTTTTTATCCTCGCCGGCCAGGAGCGGATCCGACACGTCGAAATAATCCGTTTCTTGCGAGACGGCGGAGTAAGTGCTGACGTTAAGGGGAGAATCGCATTCGGTCCTCGAGCCCAGCGAACCAGGGAGCGCCAAATCGGGAATATCCAGTTCCCCCACAAGGCACTCTTCGTACACTCTGACGACCCAGGTCTTCAGATGCGCCAGGTCCTCGTCCAGACTCTCGTCCACCAGGCTCACGTCCGCCTCGTACATGAGCGGGAGGTCTCGCTGCTTCCTGATCGCCGGCAGCACCCAGTTCAGACGCAAGCTGAGCTGCTCCAGGAGGATGTTAATGCCCTTCACCTCCTTCTGCAGGTGACTCTTCTCTTGAACGCTGGCGCCGAACGATTCCTGTGCGCACACGAACTGCGGCAGAATGTCCCAGAAGGTAATGATCAGTTTCCATAGCTTGACGGTGACGGGCGGGATGGCGACGTGTCTCCCCTCCAGCACTATCCAGCCTTCCGGGATGGCCGACTTGATGCTGATCTCCATCTCGGCGGGCTCGGAGGTGCAACAGGTGCTGCAGGATGCCTCTCCAAGATCTCCCAAACCCCGGCCACCGCAAGGCTCCTCGTCGCACACCGTTCTACAGGACTCTCTCCTGCAGGACAGTCTATCCGTCGGATGTGACGCGGAATCGGAAAATCTTGCGCTTTTGATTTCCTGACACAGCTCCTCTAATACACTGGCGCAACACCCACACTTTATTTTCGTATTTCTGTTGGTGGCGGCGTTGTGCTCGCGCCCCGCACGTAGTTCATTATCCTCACACACCGTTTCTTTCGTGGAAGGTATTTCAGATCCGGCTGCCGTAGCCTCCGCGGCCGAACAGCCTCCCTCATCCTTCGCCTCGGCCGAGGTGGCTGCCACAAGGCGTCCCTCGGGCTCGGCGCCGGAGGCCGTCGGTAGCGCTCGCTTGAATATCGGAATGCGAGACTTCCTTGCGTCCGCGAGTGGCTCGTTCTTCGCAGTGCTCACCGAGCTCCTCGCCAAAGGATTCCCCGCCGCCGCGCCGCCGTCCCTGGAGCCAGCAGGCGCGTCCTTCTCGTGCGCCGCGCCAGGGGCCGTCCTCCTGTGGAATGTGACGCCCTCGTGCTTCCCTTCGAACAGGGTCTGCACCACGTCCTCCAGCTCCGCCCGCCACCCGATCCAGTCCACCAGCAGCTGACACGCGTGCAGCAGCTGGTCGTGCGAGTAGCGAGAGGCCACCACGTGAAGGACCAGGTCGCGCTCCAGCTCCGTCCACACGGCCTCCTGCATCACGCTCAGCACGTCGTTCACGACTTCCATGCTGGCGGCGGACGCGAGCACGGAGGGCAAGGGGAGGCTCACCGCCGCCGCTCACAGGCGCAAACTCTCTTCCACCGAGGCGCTTCCACAAACAAGCCAGCGAGCCACATACTAGCGTACACCAGCGAACCACATCCTAGCGTACAGAGCCGAAGTGCACACAAATGTCGAAAATGGGTATTACTCTATAACGAGAGAGGGCGCCATGACTCCGTAAAAAGGGCACCGAGGCTCGACGGCAGAGTCCGCACTAGAGGGGCATAAACACGAACGCACAAGAATCTCTCCCTTGCCCTCGTCCGTCCTCACTGACCCACGCAATTCTTCCAACTGCGCTTATCCAAACAACCCAGCGCTG
>NC_051419.1:5992473-5992810 GCF_015228065.2 Penaeus monodon
AAACTACCCAGCGTCACACAAACTGCCACTTCCCACCCATATCCAATTTTCGAGTCCAAAGAGAAGATTCGCGCTAATCCCTACCAACCCATACTTACCCATACTAACCAGGGCGTAAGTCCTTCCTCTTAATACAACTCCCGCACCTCTCCCGCCCGACAAATTGCAAGATGAACTCCGCTATCAACCGGGCCATAAAGCATTTTCTCGTAATCAAAAAATCCCCTACAAGGCTCGCTATTGTGGCGGCGACTCATGATTCACTTCGGACTCGGGACTCGCCCTCTTCATGCCGGTGCAGACGGCGAGGCACTCTGAGCAAAATGGGCGTGGGCGT
>NC_051419.1:5993220-5993329 GCF_015228065.2 Penaeus monodon
CACTGATGCATCTGAGCCTCGAGCCCTGAATGGCTGCTTCCTTCATAATGCTGTTAGAAGATCACAGCGGCTCATACGACTTTCTCACGCAGTAAGGTCAGAGAGAAGA
>NC_051419.1:5994037-5994149 GCF_015228065.2 Penaeus monodon
TAAGGCCAGAATGCGGTGAATGCTGGAGGGAACTTCCCGTAGAATTTTTCCCCCAAACATCTACAGCTCACGTCACACGCAATGAACTAAGTGGGGGTGGAGTGGAAGAGAG
>NC_051419.1:5994357-5994713 GCF_015228065.2 Penaeus monodon
GGGGAAATGAAAACGTTAGCAACTGGGGCAAAACCAGAAAACTCCTTCTAATCCTTTAAAAAAAACGCGTGATAAACCAAACCCTCCGAAGAACAAAGAACAAATCGTGAAAACAAAGGGCGTGACAAAAGCTCCCAAGTACTGACTCGCAAGAAAAAAAAAATCCGACCTCAAAAAATGGGAGACAAAAAAAATAAAACCTGGACGCCCGCCCGTTCAGCGCCATCTAACGCCTCTCCACGGGCCACCGCTACCTCCAACCATACATATCCCAAGTGTTGATACAAAACAGCGTAAAACTGTAACCGAAACCCGAAATAACTGAAGGGCTGAATCGGAGTCAACAGAGCACAGCG
>NC_051419.1:5994818-5994888 GCF_015228065.2 Penaeus monodon
GAATTCCTATGGGGAGGTTTTCGGGGCTAAAAAAAGAAACCCGGGCGCGTGGCCAGCGGAAGGTAAACAA
>NC_051419.1:5994929-5995800 GCF_015228065.2 Penaeus monodon
CAGTGGCGTCTTTGTTGCCCAGGGAGTAAGAAGCACGTGACGCGGCCCCTACCAACAGAAGCACGTGTCTCCCCTTGTTTATCTCCCGCCTGGCACTTGGCACGCGGCAGTCAAAGGAGTGGGGGAAATACACAAAAAAAGATAACGTATCAACGCTATCCACACCACACACCCGCTACGTCGCCCAAGAAACAGACCCACCAACGCATCTCACTCGCCCGCCTTCGTCCCACTTAGAGGAGGAACACAAAGGCAAACCCTACCTGGCTTTGAAACCTAATATGATGCATCTATCCACAAACAACTGACTTTTATAGCCCAGCTCACGACAAAGAAGTCACTTTGCGGCCCACGGAGGAACCATTAGCTAAACTCCATCTCAGCAGAATAAACATTAGCAACCATAATGCTCGACTTGAATCTACATAAAAAGGTTTAGACAATACTTAAAAACGCACGGGCAAGACGCGACGAACATTATGCATGAATAAGTAAATATACGCTCCTTGAAGAACAGAAAATTAGGAGAAAAATAAATAAGAGGAAAATAGCTAAATCAATAGAACCAAAATCAATAAACCAAAACACACTTTGAAGTTCCATTTAAATTTAAAATGCTGAGGCCCGGGAAACGGTTTCCAGCGAGCGCTCTTGATCTTTCCCAAGAGTATGTTCCTCCACTCCACCTCTCCCATTCTCTTAAGTCTTTCTCATTCATTTATTTATCGATTATTGTGCTTACATCCCTTTCGTCCTTTATATACCAAATATAATTCAATATTGCAGTTCGGAGATACATATTGTGCAAGATCTAACACAAATGCAATGGCTTTTTTATTGTGCGGTTTTGAAATAAACTGTTCAGAAGTAA
>NC_051419.1:5995967-5996573 GCF_015228065.2 Penaeus monodon
CTCAATCGCTGACTCGTTCACATACAAATCTTCCACTTGAGCAAGACGCCAGGCCAGTAAATATTATGAACGAGCAAGGCCGTCGAATTTGGATCAACATTGCATATGACGAAATGCAATCTTAGTACCATGCATTCTGGAGAGATACAGGAAGAAAAACAAACTGAGCATTGGCTCGTACACAAAATAGCCTAAGTTAGGGGATAAAATTATGCTTTCACGTAATTCAAATAGCCATGAAAATATCTTTATGCTATGTGTAATGTCATGTTTCTGTAATCCATGCCATACCGATGTCGAAAGAATAACAATCACTATCATTTCCATATTAAAAAACGACCATCAAATAACAAACCAAGAACACATATCGTTTCCTGAACTCACACATCATTTTTTAAATAAATAAACGAAAAAAAAAAGTTTTCACCCCCGACCATTGGGAAAACAGTAATCCGATAAGTCCTTTCTCGACGCACGCATACTTCCTGACTGTCTGCATTCCTCAAGCAAACCTCCCCAGCAAGCACGGACAGACCCCGGGACAAAGGCCTCCGAACGCATGACCTTTTCAGACCTTTAACCTTGGCAACGACCCCCGCTATCCGG
>NC_051419.1:5996608-5997772 GCF_015228065.2 Penaeus monodon
TCCCGAGGATCCCCCATCTTTCTTGACAACATGAGGCCAAGACCAGATTTTTTTTTTCTTTTTAACGCTACTTCATGCAAACCTTAAGTGGATCTCTTATGACCACACTAACTTTTTTTTTCTAGTCACTTTATAAACACTCAAATGTGGTTCACATACGACTTATTATTTTTTTTTTACTAGTTACCACTTTATCCAAACGACATATGACTCTACTGCGGCGAAATAAAGCGCTTCTGGTTACCACTTTATCCGAACCACAAGTGGCCCTAATCTATTCCAACAACAGTGCCATTAACAGGACCACGCTACCATCTGTTGCACCTGCTACACCCTCACCTCAGTATTCAGCATATCTATTTTCGCATGACACGCTAACCACTAACCTTTTCGTAGCACTCCGAACTTCACAACAACATTCAAACATATACGTGACACACTCGCTATTACTGACATAGCATTCCAGCTACCCTTCCGAGTTTCATCAAGCATCACACAGTAACTATAATCACTGGATACTACTACCTCAATGGATCCTATCGTACCGTCAATATTACACCCTCATCCCTACTTCCATAGCATTTTGCCTACCTTCAACGTACTCTAAATTACACCCTATCCAAGACATTCACAGCACTCCAACTACTCTCAGAGGAATAACCTACCTCATGTACGCATTATTCCACTCAAACCATTACGTTTATGACTTTCTGGTTACCCTAACTTACATACTGCACCCTAACCATTACGTTTATACCAGTCTAGCTACCCTCCCCCCCCACACACTAAAAGTCTCACGTATGACACCCTGACATTATCACTTACAGTTCCCTGGCTACCCCTTCTCACACACATGGCGCAATTACACTTTGTCGTGTCGGTATTGCATTGCCTAACAAACGGTCTCTTCCTAGTCGCTCTGGTACAATCTCATGGCTTTTAATGCTCGGCTATATAACCAACCTTTCTACCTGCCATCTTACTAATCCGTTTATGATCTTGCGAACATAAAGGAGAAAATGACGCAACAGCGCAAAGAGAAAACACCAACACTTAACAAAGACGTATTCTACACCTGCCAGATCCATATTTAGAAACGGATATGGCTTGGCATGTGCGAAGTGAGAAAACACGCAAGAACATAACTATACAAGAACCTAAGGA
>NC_051419.1:5997800-5998366 GCF_015228065.2 Penaeus monodon
TTGCCAAAACCTTTAAAAAAAACGTAAAAGGGTTAATACCAGCGAGCAAACTCTCCCAATTTCAGAACCCTGAGCAAACAAGAGACCGCTGTCCCAAGATCTGCGAAAAGCCACGGTACAAAAATTAGACCACAAGTTTCTCTACAGATATAACGAATCATTAGCTAGTTAAGTGGTACAAAAAACATTTAGACGTCTAGTACCCGAACTCTTAATTAGTACTACCAATACACACGATACTCGAACACGCAAGTGTTGCATAAACATTAAAACGACCCCCCCCCCAGACGCCCTTCCTCACCACACCACTAACACTCGAGGAAACCCTCGTAACTACAACTAATAACCCGCGAATCCTCCTCGAGCTGCACGTGACATCCGGGACACCCTCTCCTGCCAAAGACCTTACATCCGGGGACCTTCCCTCCTATCAATATCCAACATCCGGGCAACTTGGCGATTCTACAACCCTCGGGAAGCCTCGTGTCTCTAACCGTAAACCCTGGGAAGCCTCGAGTCTAACCTTCCCATCAGTTGGGAAACCTCATCAAGTGGAGACTTTCCCC
>NC_051419.1:5998636-5998885 GCF_015228065.2 Penaeus monodon
CGGCGTCTTCATGCACCCCTTCTCCATCCCTTGGACTGTAACACCATTGCAAGAGCTAAGAGAGCTGCAGGAGGGGAGCCGGAGGTGTGTGTGTGTGTAATGAGGAGATCTATAAAAGCAGAAGATGACACAGCACACACAAACTTTCTCTTCCCGGGTGCAACGTTCGTGACACCGAGGCAACACACGCGCCTTGCCGGGCCCCCTCTCTCCTTCCCTTGAAACGCTCCTCCCCTCACAGTACCTGTC
>NC_051419.1:5999049-5999446 GCF_015228065.2 Penaeus monodon
GCAACGCGCCCCTCTCACTCATCACAACACCAACAAACGTTTCCACCCTTGCACAAGGAGAGGACACCATGCCAAAAAGCATCCTCATGCCCTCAAAAGCCAGGCTAACAAGCGAGGACACGTGTTTAAGATCGCTTCGCAGGATCGGACGCGCACACAGGGGACCCGATCCCATGCTACGGCCCCAACGGCGTAGGTGAGGGAGGCGGCACATAAACAAACACAGGTGGCCCGCGACGCATCGTATTCGAAACAAGTGCTTTTGAGACAGGAGAATCCCCCCTCCCCCCACCTCCGTGCTTGGACCCCCTACCTACCGCAGAAAGCATTCGTTACTATTGTCTACATGGAAGAGGCGGAAGATAATAACCTCATTATGTCTGAAATTGGGTCATAC
>NC_051419.1:5999573-5999983 GCF_015228065.2 Penaeus monodon
CGTCTCTCAAACACCGTTGCCACACTTCTCTTCTTCGTGTAATGCAATAACCACCCGCGCGTCGTCGCCAGCTTTCTCCCGCCGCATCCGATTCAGTGGCTCACACGAATACAAGGGAAAGACCCGAGGATCGTCTAAAGAAAGGGGTTCTCGGAAAGGGTTACTGGGTCCTCGCGATGAAGCAACGCCGCTGGAACTTCCCGACAACATTCCCTGCTTTGTTCTCCTTATCGCCCTTCACACAAAGACGGTCTAAAGATACGGAATACGCGCGCGCGCATACATACATACGTGCGTTCACAAACGCGGTCGTGTTTATATACTTATGTTGATATAATTTTTTTTTCCCCCCCTTTTTTATACACTGCATATCAAGGACAATAACCATGACGATATGCCTACGAGAACCC
>NC_051419.1:6000090-6000227 GCF_015228065.2 Penaeus monodon
CCCAACGGAGGAAGCAGCCTGCGGAGGGCGGCGGGAGGACTAACTGTCCTGCGACACTCCTGACCTACTGACTCACTCAGCCAACCGGTTCACGGCGGCGTCCTTCCTCTTTCCCCAGCTGCCTTTGTGATCTTCAG
>NC_051419.1:6000483-6000690 GCF_015228065.2 Penaeus monodon
GCCCACTACCGAAGCGACGGAGCCAACGTCTCGAGACTTCCCCGCCCCGACTGGTTTTACGAGACCAACTTTCCCGCCGCCAAGTAATCCGTTACGAGGATTGCGAGACGACACCGAGACGACACCGAGCGACACCGAGCCATCCGTGCCACACGCTCGCCGGACAGAGTATGGCACGGATCGACTCGTAATCACTCCGTAATGCAA
>NC_051419.1:6001324-6001629 GCF_015228065.2 Penaeus monodon
GTTTAATGTCAACCTTACGTGTGACGAAGCAACGTGACTCTGACATGTCTTGCTCACCCTTGTTGCATCATGGACTTCTTTGCTCGAGTGGCATCAGCTGACAAATAGCTAGCCGGCTGTTCTTGCCATTCACGCGCAAGGAGAGATCAACCTGCCAACAAAAACGAGACAAATCCACCGACAAATCTTCGGTCACGATGATAACCACGTAGGAAAAAAAAGAGGAGGATGAATCATTAATAATAAAGATAAAATAATTAAGATGATCAGCTCGTTCTTCTCGCAGGTGTCCCCGCGAAATATGA
>NC_051419.1:6001663-6001940 GCF_015228065.2 Penaeus monodon
ACAGCCCGCCACCAAGCCGTGACACGACGCAAAAAACGCAGATCCTTAGGAGTTTACAAGAACGGCAGGAAACAGACCATGAATCCACAGGTAACCCAACCCCCGGCTGCTTTGACAACAGAGCCACGACGCCGGACGACCCAACGACCCGTATCCATCCTTCATCGCGCGACGACGGCTGGACAAGCGGCGGAGCGAAACCACCGCAGACAGTGGCCCAGGGACATGGCCATCGCCGAGTCTTTCTTCCCGGCGAGACACTTCTACATTTCTCGAC
>NC_051419.1:6002367-6002553 GCF_015228065.2 Penaeus monodon
CTGCCTCGCGGCCTGTCTGGGTACGGAGCGGATGGGGAGGAAGACGCGGCCGGGCTGCTTGGCGCTCGGGCCGCTGTACCGTTAGCTGCCTGCTCGCAACGCACCCGGGTACTCGGGGGATGGGGGGGGGGCGATAATTATACTACCCACATGAGAAATATAACACAAAGCACGCACGCACGCACG
>NC_051419.1:6002707-6003035 GCF_015228065.2 Penaeus monodon
AAACACCCCCTCACCCCGCCATCCCCTTACACCCCCCACCCCCCCAAACATACACGCGCTCGAAAACAATGGGCAACAACGCAGCCGCCGGTAACCTGGTCCCTCAGGAATGGAAGTCAACGCGGCAACAGCACGTGGGAATTCTTTGTCTGGCCGCGGGCGCCCTGTCTGCGGCGGCTCGTGCCACATGCCCAGCGCCCCGGGAGGCAGAGAGTAAGGCACAGGTGGAGAGAACTTCTTCATTTCAGCCTCTTTTGTGCCGTCGGAATCAAGGGGGGGGGAGGGGGGGCAGATACACGTTCTTATTTCATTTTCCAGATATGAACGG
>NC_051419.1:6003634-6003779 GCF_015228065.2 Penaeus monodon
GATAAAATAAGCATAGAGGAAATAAACCCTGGGAAGAGAGGAGGGCGGCAAGACAGGCCTCGACGCGGACCGAAACGGGCGGCGCGCGGAAACGAGGCGGCGGAGGTGACACACATCCAAGGTTATGCGGATGAGCAGGTTGCGT
>NC_051419.1:6003902-6004080 GCF_015228065.2 Penaeus monodon
ACCTCATTCACCTACTTTTGCGACTACTTGGGGCTCCCTACTTAATTACGGCCATTATTTCGGGTGCGGGAGACATCGCACCGCCTCCCTTCGCGCGCATTGCCGGACGAAACGGCGACGGCGCTGAGGCGGCCGCGTCATCGCGTCGCCATCGCTGTGGTTCGAGTCACATTTCAAC
>NC_051419.1:6004341-6004556 GCF_015228065.2 Penaeus monodon
TGCGAGAGAGAGAGCAAGCACGTTGCAACCTGCAGTGCGACAATTCATGATGGAGCAAGTGGCATAAAACCAGCTCGGGTAGTTCTCCTCTCCGTCTGATGATAGGTAATATATCCACCTCCATGAGCCACTCGACACCGGCCTGACCCCCATTGCGAATGACCCTTCTGGAAACCCGAAAGGAAAAATCATTCTAAACAAATAAGATACAGTCG
>NC_051419.1:6004594-6004662 GCF_015228065.2 Penaeus monodon
GTTAACTGTTAGCACAGCGACAAAAAGCACAAAACACAATCGAACTTCAACAACTGATCCATTAACAA
>NC_051419.1:6005008-6005136 GCF_015228065.2 Penaeus monodon
TGCCAAGACCGCCGCGCAGATGATTTAGGGCCGCAATCAGTCATCGAGCTTTCCATCCTTAACATATCCCTGCCCTCTCTCGCTCCCTATCTTCACTATCTGCAACGTCTCCATCAGTCTCTTATTCC
>NC_051419.1:6005597-6005749 GCF_015228065.2 Penaeus monodon
GGGAGGAAAGAGGGTAAAAAGACCATGACTCATCACCGAAACCCTTCTCTAATCCTGAAGTCATTTCGAAAGTACCGACACTACGGCATACGGCGAGGGTGAGGCTAAAAACAACGCACACACGCTCTCGCTCTCGTTCTTTCGCTCGCTCG
>NC_051419.1:6006105-6006374 GCF_015228065.2 Penaeus monodon
CTCCCCCTCCTTCCTCCCCTATCGAAAAGCATGGCATACGGTCGCCGTGTCGAAAATTTTCCCAGTCCATGCAGTTCCCCAATTATCACTGCCAGTCCTGCCGAATTTGCTCCAGGTTACGACTATCACAGGCTGGCAAGAGTTGATATTCCTTGCGGGTATTCCGTGCGGGTCAAAACGGTTCTGGTCTTCCCGAAGCCGACTCGCGGTTATGGGCAGCCGATCCATTTGTAGGGCACGGAGTAAAAGCATGCGTTATCGCATATCCG
>NC_051419.1:6006507-6006750 GCF_015228065.2 Penaeus monodon
ACTCACTCACTTTTCCCTAATTCCATCAACTTTTATAGCGACAACTAAACGCAAGTGTTACAGAGAGAACCATAAATTCGATCAATTTTCATATCACTTCTACCATAAAACTTATCAAAACCTCACTGGGCAAATCTCATTTCACACTTTTAAAATGACATGTGCAGATATTAAAGCCGCAAGTCATTTACATAAACAAAGACACAATCATGGCCAAAAACACAATACGAACGACCTCTTCTT
>NC_051419.1:6006794-6006897 GCF_015228065.2 Penaeus monodon
TTTCCTATAACAATGGCAAATAAATACGTAATGCTTTAGGCCCGAACACACCCACACGAACGCCCCCACAAAGTTACACCCGAATGCGATAGGAGCATATGCC
>NC_051419.1:6007129-6007203 GCF_015228065.2 Penaeus monodon
AACCGAGGTTGTTAAGAGATATATTTAACCTCTTATATAACCCACAACTATCCAAGACGTTTGAGCAACAAGAA
>NC_051419.1:6007591-6008451 GCF_015228065.2 Penaeus monodon
TGAGTGGCAGGTAGGCGTCGTCTGATCTCGAGGGTGCCAGGTGAGAGCCAGGTGAGAGCCAGGTGAGAGCCAGGTGAGGGAGCCTGATGATTGAAAGGGCGTCGCACCCCAGCCGAGCCGAGCGCATG
Organism: Penaeus monodon; assembly: GCF_015228065.2. Lineage (NCBI taxonomy): Eukaryota > Metazoa > Arthropoda > Malacostraca > Decapoda > Penaeidae > Penaeus > Penaeus monodon. Next base: position 6,007,720 of record NC_051419.1, read on the forward strand.
GGACGGACGCCACGACCCGACCAAAGGCACCGCGTGACCATGTTCTCCCCCGGCGAGAGTGACGCGCCACGACCACCCGACCACGTGCTTTGGAGTTCGCTGTTGCTCATTTAGTTCACGTCCGCGACTCCTACTTCTGTGACGTTGGAAAGAGGGGTGAGTGGGGGGGTGGGGAGGAAGGGGGAGGATGCAAGATGGCGCTGATCAGCGGGATGACACGAGTGAACGATGAAGTCCGTGTTCGACGTGATGACACCTCGTCAGAAACGTGTTTTCCTTTGCCCCTTTTTATCCCACGCTTTTCCTTCTTTTGTACCATTCACTCCCGAATAATTCTACGGAACGACATGACAATTAGGCCGTCGCGGCACATAAAACACACCCAGACCAAAAGCGCACCGAGAGAAAAAGAGCGAGATAACAAGCGAGATAGCATTCGATCAATGTCCCCAAAAATATTACTCATAGTTTGTGACTGACGTCCATGGTCGTTAGCGTGTTATTTTATCGACACGAACACCTGGGTGCCCGTGCTTACGGACAGATGCGAACATTTGTTTACAAGAGGCAAATGGGAAACAAAGGAGAGGTCACCAGCACACTCATGTAGAAGCTAAAACCCCTTTCACAAAATCTGTTCATGGTATAGCTACATCACGTCCAGAATTAGAAGCAGGAGCAGGAGGAGGCGTGCCGACGCAGCTGGGAGAGGCGAGCGACACCAAGGGAGGG
>NC_051419.1:6008510-6008612 GCF_015228065.2 Penaeus monodon
AGGTGGGGGGGATAGCAATAGTAGTAGGTACAATAAGAGAAACAAATAAACACAAACGCAAAAACGGAACGGGAACAACAGCGACTCAGAAGTAAGAGCGTG
>NC_051419.1:6008697-6009290 GCF_015228065.2 Penaeus monodon
GTCGGGCACCGTCCTGATGGTCATGAGAACTGTGTCGGACAACGACCTCTGCCCATCCTGGCCCGCACCTGCCGCCCTGCCCTTGTCCGCCGCCTTCTGCCCTTACCCACGCCCCGCCTCCCTTCGCCCTAATGAACTCCCCACGTCTAAGGCTCGTCTTCGACTCTCTTCCCATGTCCCTCTCTCTCCCTCATACCCTAGGGTCTTGTAACTTGGTGTCACGACTCATTCGCCATCTTACCCTAACGACGATCCTCTTACCTTACTCTCTCTTTCCATACTCTGGTCTCGACTCTCTTACCTTCAGCCTGTCATCTCTTATCCTAATCTCGTCTCCCTTACCTCAGTCCTACCTCTCGTACCCTACTCCTTTACCCTAGTCCCTCGTCCCATACCTTAGCATGGTCTCCTTTACCCTAGCCCCTCCTCCCTTACCCCAGCCCACCTCCCCACGCGCTCCTCCTAGCCTAGTGCGTCTCTTCCCCTTCTCCCCACCAGCCAGCGAATCGCAACGTCATGCCTGAGATTAATCTGCAAATCCTCATGGCTCTCGCGTCCCGTCATACCCCGCCCGTGCTCCCTCTTGAACGTCA
>NC_051419.1:6009326-6009514 GCF_015228065.2 Penaeus monodon
ACGTCATTGGTTTCCTGGCCGAGTCGCTGCCTCGTTTGCCTTTTGTACCCCGCGCCCGCCCGAGCCCATCTGTGCCCACATTCCTTCCTTGCACAGGACCTTGTCTGACTGCTACCTGCGCCGGGCGTCCGAGAGTGTTTGTGGTCGTGCGTCTCGCCTGTCTCTTTGTCTGTCTTTTTTTCTAGGTC
>NC_051419.1:6009600-6010310 GCF_015228065.2 Penaeus monodon
TATTTTTTTTTTTTACTTTTTCTTTGCGCATGTGTGAAAGTGTGTTTGTTTACGCAAAATCTGAAGCCAAGTCTGCCTGCCCTCCCACCGAGGTATCCGGACCCGCAGCGCCTGTTACTGCGTAGCCCCCCGGCCCGCCCCCGGTGCGCGCTCGCGGGCTGGCGGGATGGGCGTCGCAGGCCGTCATGGGCTCCCGGCACAGGTCATCCACCCGGCGACGTGGCCCGTACGTCTGTGCTGACTCGTATGTACAACTGTTATCGTCGTTAATTATCGAAGGATGGCCGTACAGGTGAGCACAGCCCGGCCCAAGAGTGTTTGCACTGCGAGTCGAATCACGCTGAATGCATGGAGAAAATATAGCAAGCACAGTAAATACGAATTACAGGATGAATACCAATGACATACCCACCCGACTGCCACATCCCCAGTTACTTGTATATACTGCTCCCCCCATCCACCTCCCCCGCCCCACCCATGGCACCGTGCCACCCGCCGACACCACGCGCCCTCTCCCCCCCGTAGACAAGCGCAACGTCATGTCTCCTGCGCATTTCCCGCGTCGCCTCCTCTCCTGTTGGCAGCGCGCGCCATTCAACCCGCGGCGGGGAGGACGCTGCGCAAGACTTTGCAAGTTCGCACTTCGACAAAGACGTATCAAAGTGAGGAAAATAAGGGGATGAGTGGGGAGGAGAGGGCAGAGTAGGGAT
>NC_051419.1:6010409-6010731 GCF_015228065.2 Penaeus monodon
TGAAAAAATAATAAACGCAAGAATCTAGTCTTACGCCAGACGCAAACCAACGTGTAAAAGCGACCCGACGGCCCCCGAAATAAACCGGGCCGCCACCCCCGCGCCGTCGTAACCGCGAGACCATCAAAGCGTGCCAGCGGAGGGGGCTTTTGTGAGCGACCGCCAGCTGACCCGCCCGCAACTCCGTGTCCCGGCCGATGCCAACCCGCCCGTACGCACTCGCTCATTCCTCCTTTGTCAGATTCCCCTTGTGTGGGCACCGTCGCTACCGCCTGGTACGGGTATTACCGGCTGTGCTTGCTAGTTCTGTCGATTACGCCTT
>NC_051419.1:6010902-6011332 GCF_015228065.2 Penaeus monodon
GTTCCCAGCCATGCCAAAGACGCTGGTTTTTCCTCCCTTTTGCGAAATACCCCAAAACACTTTCCGGCGAATCATCACGGGAATTCCGGCTCTTTCGCTTCGACTTTTCTACGGACTCGTCACCTGCATATCGAGCTGCGAATCACTACTGGCTTGTTATTCCCTACAACTACATATCGAGCTGCGAATCACTACTGGCTTGTTATTCCCTACAACTACATATCGAGCTGCGAATCACTACTAGCTTGTTATTCCCTACAACTACATATCGAGCTGCGAATCACTACTGGCTTGTTATTCCCTACAACTACATATCGAGCTGCGAATCACTACTAGCTTGTTATTCCCTACAACTACATATCGAGCTGCGAATCACTACTAGCTTGTTATTCCCATTTCTTCTTCATTTATCGGTCCAGTTATATTATGG
>NC_051419.1:6011384-6011672 GCF_015228065.2 Penaeus monodon
TATTTTTACATGCATGTCTATACATCATTTTTATTCCTTTTGTTTATCTGTCTCTGTCTCCATATCTTCCTCCTCTCATAGGCCTTTAACTGCTCCTATCACTATTTTTCAAAGGAGCACCACCTTCGTAATGCCCAGACAGAAAGACAACATCGCCTTCCTCCTTGTCTAACTTCGCCACATGACAACTTTCGTCGCACGCGGGCATTGTGGGCTTGACACGCCATGTTCCTTCCTGGCCAAAGGCGGGTTCGAGGGCGTGCGGAGAAACCACGTGCGTTCGACACC
>NC_051419.1:6012059-6012175 GCF_015228065.2 Penaeus monodon
CAAAATCTTCCCTCGCAGAAATCAACGCGAAGACGAGCCGCCGCCCATCCACGCCCGTTTTAGTCCTGCAAAGAGGGGTTCGTATCGGAGCTTCAATTAACCACTTTCATCTCTGA
>NC_051419.1:6012358-6012712 GCF_015228065.2 Penaeus monodon
TCGGGGCCCGGCCTGGCAAGCGTCAGGTGTGGCTGGTGTGTGTACAAGTGTCGGGGAGTTCCGGCCGATGGCAGACACGTGTTCTTCCGAAACACCTGTACGCGTCGTCATTAGTGTCTTCGTGTGAGTAACGCCAAAGTTTTTTTTTCCTATTCATTATTTATCTTTCTCATTTTATTACGTGGCTGTCTAGATTTACGAGAATGGCATTACAAATATTAAATAAAAGTCGCTGAACAGTTGCCAGTAAATCTAACACGTTGTTTATTGTCCGACAATGGATCATAAGAACATTACACTCAATACCAGTAACAAAAAAAGAACATGATGCGAAAAAAGAATCACAATTAATAG
>NC_051419.1:6012749-6013106 GCF_015228065.2 Penaeus monodon
AAAGGGAAAATACTAATAAGAGGCCTTACATTAACACAGGACCTCGAACTAAAAATAGCAATCGCCTTCATTAAAAATAGTGTACAGGTGGAGCTCACACATGAAACTTTCGCTGCCATTCGGTGCGGTGTTCCCTCGCGTCATTTTGACTTCACCATAAACCGAGGGGGTACATGCGTCGATCTCTTTCCCTTGCGATCTGGCACAAGCTGCGCCACACCTATATATGAAATAAACGCTGGAACTCCCTCTGTTTGAGACTGCTCGTAACACAAGGCTCTTTTTCAATCGTCTGAACTAAGTAGATATCTTTCATTTTTCTTTCTTTACTTATTCCCTGCCTGCCTGACCACCTAC
>NC_051419.1:6013177-6013279 GCF_015228065.2 Penaeus monodon
CCCCTCCGTCAAGCAATTTCATTCAGATACAAGCAATAACACAAACAACAACGACGCTTATTTCCCAACCGCTCGACCCCCATCATTATTTCTCAGTTCTCG
>NC_051419.1:6013316-6014136 GCF_015228065.2 Penaeus monodon
ACAAAAAAATACACAATTTTCCAACCTAACATACAGAAAATTCATTTAAAAATCCTCGTTATCAATCTAAAATACAGAGAAAAAAATACAACACCACTTGCGAGCTCATTAAGTTATTGCTGATTACCGAGACAACACCTGTGTTTCTATCTACCACCCAACACCTGCGCTACTATCATTATCGCCCCATACGGAGCCCCATGACTGGCGTTTTGGATATAGGTTCAGTGGCGTAGGCATAGGAGTGCCTTGAGTGCCTCTGATCTCCGGAAATGGAATAAAAATAAAAACTGGCAACTCACCTCCCGGCTTTAGAGGACTCCGATTCGCCGTTTTTTAAAATCTATTCCAATCAACTGACACTTAATACTTATGGTTACATGTACTTAATATTTTAAACCTTATATACAATATTCTCTTAATGTTCCCGTTAAAATCTACTGCCTTCAACACTTAAATGTCGTTTATTTTCTCGAAAGAGATTTGACGAATCGTAGGGGTTCAGAGTCGAGGTGAGTTGCCATTTCTTCTTTTTTCTTTTCTAAGATGGGATGGAGTTCTAACGAATAATTCATACACTTTGATAAAACTGAGAAGAATAATTGGATGAATGTATTGCATATACAGGCACGTATTATTACTATTATCGTTTTAAAAGAACGAAGGACGAAGAACCTGACATTAAGTAATCTATAATGACCGGGAATAAAAACAATAATCTATTTTATATCTCGAACCAATATGGAGGAAGGTCGTTTTGCCGATATGAATCAGACAATAGTTGTTGATCTTTAGACGAAATTGGACACTTAATAGCATG
>NC_051419.1:6014225-6015385 GCF_015228065.2 Penaeus monodon
TGACCTAGTAAACGCGAGACTACACGCCCCTCAGTCCCCCTAAAGTGCACTCCGGGAATACCAAACGAGACCCTCACAAAGCCAGCGAGCACAGGGGGGGTCTCGGCACGACCTCCTCTCACGTGAACCCAAACCCCGTCAGCTGATGGGATGGGAAAGAGGGGGAGGGGGGGGGCAGAGAGGACAAACAAGGTAACAAGGCAACGCGTCACGTGACGGAAGAACACGCACAAAGGAGAATAAAGAGGGGAGAGCGGGGGAGACGAGGCTAAAGTCCTTCGGAGCTGAAGTCGACAGACCCGACACGTATCGCAGGGTAATTAGGCTCCGCGGGACAAAGACAGGACGGCGTCGAGAAAAATGACACAGGAAAGTTTTATTCATAATTATTTTCTCGCCATCATCGTAAACATCCCTATTCATTACCATGCCTCTAATCGCTATCTACATAATCCCTTTCAACAATTACCATCTACATAATTACTCTTGATCATATCTACTACTACCATCTACATAATCATTCTTTATCATTTTTACACTTACCATCTATTACATAATCACTATCAAATGAGTATGACCACACAGCCACACCGTTGCATTATATCAAGCAGACGCGAATCGACCCTACAGGAAAAAAATTAATTTAAGTGTACTTGTCAATCAGAACAGCCACAAGACCCTTGTTTTCCTTCGCGTCACTTGCCATCCTTCCATGACAAATTGGTTGACGACTGACAGATGTCAACATGTCACCTCTATGAGGGGATGGGGGCGGTGGCTGGAAAAGAGAAAAAGGGGACACACTCACATTCCCCCCCCCCCCCCCTTAAAAACAGCTGCAAGACAAGTGTACGTCCCGTGAGATATTCCTCCTCATCACCACGCTCTTCAACGGTTAGAATGTAACGCTGCCCTATATCAGAACACTCGCCTGATAAGAAAAGCTCTTTCCAAATCCCCCTACTCACCGATCCCGGCTGCTCGACGCCATCGCCGCACGCAACAAGACCCTTACCTGGAAAAAAGGAGAGAAAACTTCTTTAGTTATGGAGACAAACAGGAAAATGATAAGGATACGGAAAGTGGAAGAGTCACAATCTCTTCCCTTTATCCTATCACGCATGCAAAAATATGTACACCTCTGTAGGTTAGAAAGAAAT
>NC_051419.1:6015509-6015840 GCF_015228065.2 Penaeus monodon
AGCAGACAGTCACCCAGATCCAGCCAACGTGAAGCTCACCCCAACATCCCAGTTCCAGGGGAAGACCGCCCCCCCTCCCCCGCCTCGTCCCGCCCACGCCCTCGAGCCCTGGGTCACGCCCTCCGCCCCGCCGTAACGGTAACACACGGGACCTTACTACACATACACACCACGCACGACACGGAGACCCATTACATAACGGCGAATGGCGGCGCTTCCGAAACAGACGCGTTAACAGCATTAATGGAACTGCGCCCCCGGCAGTCGTGCTGCGCCCGGTCACCGGCGATACGCGGAAGAAAAAGGTCTAAAATACGCAGGAACTTGACTA
>NC_051419.1:6016859-6017000 GCF_015228065.2 Penaeus monodon
GGGCCTAACCTTCTCATGCACCAAACGGAACGGTGCTCGGTTCCTCGGCGTGGGCAAGGGGGGGGGGGGGGGCGCTTGACGCAAGCCAAATCCACAGCGCACAGCCCTTAGGGACGGCGGAGGAGGCAAGGAGGGAGGTCC
>NC_051419.1:6017019-6017417 GCF_015228065.2 Penaeus monodon
CGATTTGCGAAGCTAAACCGTATCTCGCGTGCGAAACGATACCGCCATTACAAAGCACGCAACACTACACGAGTAATTAAGTCGTCTCATTCCCCCACAGCGCGACGGAAGGGGCGGGGATCACACGAGGAGTACGATTTTGCAACTTTGCAACAGTCGTGCAACAAAGACGTGTGCAACTAACGACCGCGAGATGGACGGAGAGGCGTGGTTGTCTTTCCGTGGCGTTTCCCTGCTTACGATGATGGGTTATAGGCAATGCAATACTAAAGTGATGGCAACGAAAATGAGTAATAAACAGGGGGGGGGGGGTAGTCGAAAATAACTAGAGCAAGGTTAACTATCAATAGAAACAGCAAATCACATTGGTTCGGCCTCAGAACTGATGACTTAACTGC
>NC_051419.1:6017903-6018811 GCF_015228065.2 Penaeus monodon
GAACTAGCAACACGACAGCCCAGAAATGCATGTTGCAGGACGACTATGTAAATCTCCCGGGCAAGGGTTTCAGCAAGACTCAAGAGAAAGCCAAAAACAGAAAGCATGAAGCCGATGATCACATCCAAATATTTTCCTTTTCCTCTAACACAAACAAAAGTCGCGGCACATAAACCTTCCGTTCTTTCTACCGTGCGCCAAATTAGTCTCAAAGTTGTTTCCAGCCTTCCTTTGCAGTCTCTGAATATAATTCGGTCTTGAAAATGAATCATTAAAACAGACCAAGGAAAATCGACATCGTACTTGGAATAAACAACACTTAACAGCAATTTCTGTCGAGTAAATTCAGTCGTAGAATTAGAACAGTAAAATGACTAATAATAGAAACAGAAACGGACATTACTTCAACTCATCTACAATCAAGTTCATTTTATAACCGTCATTGTGTCGTTACGTTCCTACGTAACCTACAAGCAGAAGTACAAAACAACGTCAGCTGGATATTTTCCAACCTTATCGACCACAACTAAATAAACTCCCTCCTCTTTCTTTCTCAGCTTATCTTTTACCTTTTTATTTATTCAAGTATCTCTCTCTCTCTCCCGCTTTCCCCCCCGGTCTTCAAAAGGCGGTCATCACGGTGAGCCCAGGATCCCAGGCACCGAACCGAGCAACGCTAAAGCCCGTGCCAGAATTAGACGTGACATCATGGGCCGAGGGAGAGAGAGAGGGAAGGTGCGACGCCGATGCTCAAGAGCTTTGAGGTTGCCACGTCCTCCGAACTCCTGCTATCATTCTCAGCTCTTTCGGTGCTGTGTTGTTTGTTTTCCGGCGCCGGGAGATTTCCCAAAGTGAAAGAACTGATCTTATTCTTTTCTATCGTTTTAGGGAAGGATGGAAAAGGGGTG
>NC_051419.1:6018838-6019397 GCF_015228065.2 Penaeus monodon
TTCTTCAAACGATGTTTCTTGATTGGAAAGTCATAATGGTGCCGCAATGCATTTTGCAAGGATGTACAACCTCACTAAACAGACACTATCTTTAAAACGTCCAACGGGGAATACCTATGAAACCTTGCAACTACTAAATCGACTACGAACAGAAAATCATTTATTTCTTAATGGAGCGAATGCGGATCCTACTTAAGAGAATTCTCGCTGTGAGTCGCGCTGGCTCAGCCGTTCAGTTCCGCTCTCTCTGCCTTTAGTGAAAGGGTTCGATCCCGCGTCGGGGAAGGTAACTACACTCCATTACACCGATTCCTTCTCAACACCTCCGTAACAGGGGCATCCATCCACCTCTTCTTTCACGGAAGGAATGCAACAAAAATTTACCCATAATTTCGCAGCTCCGTCCCCAGACAGATACAGACATGTCTTACTCTAGCGATAAGGGAGTGGCTTTTCCACTCCAATTAACGCCACAGCGAGATTCCCGATAAAAAACAAAATAAAAGGCCATTGTTGTTGTTGTTTTGGGTCCGGGTCTTTGTTCGTGGCGAAAGCACGC
>NC_051419.1:6019427-6019514 GCF_015228065.2 Penaeus monodon
CCGATCGCGAGGTAGCTCAGAAAGCCCCCAGGATAGGAAAAAAACAAACAAACAAATGATTGTGGTAAAATCTAAAGCCACAGTGGC
>NC_051419.1:6019536-6019699 GCF_015228065.2 Penaeus monodon
CTGGTAAATGTGCAAAATGGCACCGAGAACATGAACACAAGCTGAACCTCCGAAACGCAAAATCTAACGCAAACTGTCGTCTAAAACACGAATCTTAACGCCAATCGGCCTCCCGCTCCTTGTGATGAAGACCTACTTGCTCACCTCTCTCCTCGAACAGCAA